>NW_018408788.1:2926050-3016269 GCF_002113885.1 Mizuhopecten yessoensis | reverse complement strand
TATAAATCTCACACTTGTAGTCTTAAAAGTGATCTAAAATAAAGCTACAGGCAAAATATCAGTATTTATGATTAAAATTCATTCAAAAGAACCTGTTAAATTTTTTAAAAACATTTCACCCCTGTGGTTGAAAGTCGAACAAGGTCATTATGTTGAACAAATTTTATAGCCTTTCATCTCAGGATGCAACTTTCAAAGTATCAACATCCTGGGACCCATGGTTATTCAGAAGAGGTCATTTAAAGATTTTGAACAAATTTGCTCCTTGTGACCTGGAATATAAGTCAAAGTCATACATTTAAATAAACTTGGTAGCCCTTCATCATAGTTTGCTACTGACTAAATATCGACATCCTGGGCCTTTTGGTTATTCCGAAGAAGTTGTTTAAAGGTCATTTTTATCAATTGACCCCTGTGACCTTGAATATGGGTGAAGGCCATTCATTTGAACAAACTTTGTAGCCCTTCATCTCAGCATACTACTGGCCAAATATCATGGCACAGGGCATTTTTGTTATTGAGAAGAAGTTGTTTAAAGTTTTTAACATATTTGACCCCTGTGACCTTGAAGATGGGTGAAGGTCAATCATTTGAACAAACTTTGTAGCCCTTCATCCCAGTTTGCTACTGGCCAAATATCATCACCATAGGCATTTTGGTTATTCAGAAGAAGTTATTTAAAGCAAAATATTGACACCGGATGCTGGACGCCGGGCCACGGCATAAGCTCACTTGGCCCTTCGGGCCAGGTGAGCTAATAACTAAAGATAAAATTTAAAAATCACTGAAATGGACATGAGCAACATTATTACAATAGGATGTAAAAGGCACATAAGCTAATTAGATTTCCCCAGTTTCATATTGTTCAGTTTTGCCCTGATTTGTGCCTTAGTACAAAGGCGAAGTGACGGGCAGATATTCTGGACACCTTCCATATCAGAATTGTGGATGCTCTTTTTAATTCCGGCAAAATAGAATTTGAATTTCTTCTGCAGACATTCGTTTTCCTCTTTCGTCCAGGTTCTTTTTTTCCCACGTCTTCTTTCTCCTGTAAGGAAACAACGAAATTTCTCCTTTTGGGACCCCTAGGGATGTTTATGTCCCCCATTTTAACAATGTTGTTTAAACATCTTATTACAGTTTTATGTAATGAAATCAACTCATCTTTAAGCATAAAACATATTAGATATTAAGTAAAAATAGTGTCTTTTTTTTTCAAAAATCTCCTGTTTGAGAATAAATTTTGCACTGGAAATTGCCAAAATTATTGAAATAAACTGGAGGCTCCAGTCCAAAACTGGAGACTTGACAGATATGGTTTCAAGATAGACGCCAAAAAAGAACAACACTTTGTAGGCTGTCGTCCACCAAGTTTCAGCTATTAAAATCATAATGATAGAACTTGAGAAGTTTAAGATAGGGTTTTACAATATGGCCGCTATGGTGGCAATATTGGTTATCAACCTGAAAAAAACCCACATTAAGCATCATCGAAGTTGCAATGAAGTCCTCCCAGTAGAACTAGAGAACAAGCCGCCAGGTTGAATTTCAAATCAACCCAAAAAATAACAACAGTCTGTCATCGCTGGTCATTCCCACCAATGATTCTGTGATAACGCATGAATTATTCTTGATAAAATTTTGAATCTTTTTGTGATTGTCACATAACTCCAATTGGACCCACAGTGTCACATAACCCTTATTTCGTGAGCTCAGACGGCAACCCCACAATGTCTCTCCAGTATGTACAGACGGACATCGCTATATACCATAATACGACCCGGTAATTTTCTTTGTGTGTTTTCACATCATGTCCTAGATGTCTTGCAAGCATCTCCAATTCAGGGTCGGTCATATCGAGGATCTAAGGTCAAAGCAATATTCAAATCAACATTTCACTCCGAAAAAGACATGTTAAACCCAACGCTTTCGGCGGTAGTCTTCCGCTTTCAGGTAACATTTTCTGCCTATCGCTTTACATTCAGAATCTTCATATTTCCAATATTTCCACCTGAAAATTCCGATTTCAAATCTTGTATTTGTAAAATATGCCTTATTGTGGTATTCATGGCCTATTTGCCTTCTCGTGGCCAAAACTAACAGCTCAAGTTGTCTACTGAAGCTTGGATTAACCCCTGACACTAATGCAAGGTGTTGTTTCAACTTTTCATGGGGGGCTGATTGGCTTATTAGATCAACCACTGAGCATGGCCAGCCAAGTGTGACAGTGTATCATCCACTCACTGGCCTCCAATATTGAACAATACATCATTAAACAGTAGAAACAATACCCTAACACCCCCAGAAAGAAGCACCACACCTGTTTTCAATCATGACCAATCATGCATTCAACAAGAGGAGGTCATTGCCATTCCGATTTCAAGCATGCCTGGCATGGCTGATGGAGGCTGCCATATTGTCATAATCTCGAAATAAACAACATCGTTTTTACATTTATACTGGGCAAATTAAACACTCCCAAAGGACAAATAGGATATAAGGTCATTTTAGATTGTTATTGTTACGTTCAATACTCTGTAATAAAAGAAATCGATATTGTATTGCTCTTTTAGATAAAAATAGCATGTGGTATCAAGATTTCTTTATGCAAGGGAACTCAATCTGACATAGTTTGGTGTTGAGTTTGATCAAAATCCATATTGAAATACGGCTGCTAGGGTGAAGACAAGCAATATGTCCGGGTTTTTTTGTTCAAATATTATGAAGTGACCTTGACATTGGGCAATCATGCTTCTATTCGAACTTGTCCAAGGTATGTCCAATGGGACAAGTGAAGTTTCATCAAGTTAGTGGTCCTGCATGAAAAGATCAACGAGATGCATGTATGCTCCAGCCAATGATGCCTGAAAAACTGACTAAAGAACGGACAAAGCAGGGACAACATGCTTTGCCAAATTTTCCGGGGAGCAAACAAAGGGTAAACTCTAATGACCTGCTTTTTATTTTGTTATATGGCTTCGTGTTTTGCTTGATTCTGATGTTACATATCGACGAGTACACCCGTCTGTGATAAATATAAATGCATGTTCACCTCTTTGTGCTAAATACAGCACAGCGAGGTCAGCAATCTTCGCTGTGCGACAACCAATCAGAAAATGCGTTTTATCGTTTTGCAGCCAATCAGAGTGCTACAAACAAATGCCATTCGGAATTCACTTGTTTCACTTTCACGGAAATGGCAGACGATTTGCTCCCAAGAGAGGTTTGCGTCCATTAACGAAGAATAGTTGCAAGAGATCTTAAAACATAAAGATTCGTTAAATATCAGAGGAAACACAAACAGTGCTGTGAAACTTTTCCGGCTCTAAATGTATTCAAATGCAAAAGCTAAAGTTTTCAAGTTTTGCTCAATTTTTCGTTAGTTATTGACTTTTAATTTTGGCCTTGGTAAACAAATTCTTGGCCAGGTCTGTACATAGTCGCATGTAAACCTCAACTAAAGTCAATAATTGTATATGGTACCCGTCACACCATGGCTATCTTCCCACGATGTATCCATATACATACTACTAAGTTTCCTTAAGGTCATATAGTAGATAAATAGACATGTTCCTTACATATGAGTAAAACATCCAATCTTCAGGTTCTGATGGTCTCTCATAAAGTTTTCAGTCGGTCCAGTCTGTTTAAATATCAAAGTTTGAAAGTGTAAACAAACCTGCGACACAGTAGCAATGTACTTCCGAAGAGCTGTCGAACTGATCCGCTCAGGAAACTGGATCCCTGGACAGCTATCCACTGTTTCCCTCAGATCTGTATTGCCCGTCAGTGGAGAATCAGAACTCAATCTGGCAAAAATGTACTTTTTTGTGGATCGCACACCAACATCTTTCCGGAGTCCATTTAGGAGGTCTATTGCATTTTTCGTATCCGGAGGCAGGAGAACATAGGCATCCACATTCTTGCGCGACTTTCCAGCAGAGATGACCATGTCCATTCTAAAAAAAAAAAAAGGTTCAATCAGCCTAAACGATCACCCACCTGAATCAATTGTTGGGCCCCACCTAGCCAGTCTCCCGGGATGCAGGACAAATTAGTGGACATTGGGAAAAATCCCCATGTACTGAGGTACCAAAACTCCCGAGGTACAAATGTACTTTAGATCCCCTTCCTCCAAGGTGATGCCTTGTAAGTGTAATATAACTAGCATTACGTCGGAGACATGATGCCCCCACTACGGCATGCTTTGTTAGATGCAGGCATTTGACACTGACTGAACAATGACCTTGACCTGAGAGACCTTCACACTAAAAAACTTGCTGACAAAACTTTAACCTGTGATCTAAGTACAAAATGCGACAAAAATGGAGATTTTTTTTTAAATTACCGGTAATTTCACAATTTGAATTCATAGCAGCAATATTAGACCCCAACGTGATATTAATGAGATCGAAATCTGCATTGTAGCACTGTTTTTAACTGAATGGTAGGCCTTTACAAAAGCTTGCTCAAAAACTTCAACCTGGAAATCAACATACCTGCTGGCTAACAGTTTATCTGCAGATGATAGTGCCATTTCAAATTCCCCAGACTGATCATCTTGCCAGTTCGGCCTAGTCTCGTAGTCGTCAACCTTCAAGTCCTTCACTTCAGCTCGCCTTCGTTTGTTGAATAGAATCAGCCTGCACATAGTCAATTTTGCAAGTTTTGTCCAATCACAAGCCATCGGGTGTTCCCGCAGTGCTGTGGATGCTTGGTTCATGTTGCAGATGATGAATGCTGTGAGCGTTTTCAGATCTTCTGTCAGTGGAATTGTTTGCACCTTCTGTCTATGTAATGTGTTCATTCGTTTTACACACACAGAGTTAACTCTATAGTTTCACTCGGCTTCAAACAGCTTTTGAAAGCCCGAAGCCTTCTGGCATCTACCTTCGTCAGACTCTCCACATCTCAAAGCATCCCCAATTTTTACTTGAATGATATGGCCCAGTATATTTCCAAGATACCTGCCCAAAGAGACAGCAGGATTTTCTTTGTCTATAGACATCAATTTGGTGGAGGCGACGACAAGATCAAAATGTTCTGGTGAAATGAGGCTGTCAAGATTGATCATCGAAGTAAGGTTTATTTTTCTGCATTGCAAAATCAATCTTCCTAATGTCCGGCAACACGGTGATACCCTGTGGATATCGTTTATTTTCTGGTCGCTTTCACTGCCCAGGCCTTCCACACGCAGCGCTGCATATTTCCTAATAAGTTTATCATGTGCAACAACATCCTTGACCTCATCATTGTGCATCCTGTCCAACATTTTTGTCACGAATGGATCAGACTCCTCCATTAATGCACTATGTAAGAGATGGCGTCCACGTCGTACAGCATTGTTTGTGTTCAAATTCTTGTCATTTTCTACGTCGTCGTCATTTTCTACGTCTGGTTCCTTCACTTCGTTAAACTTTCGAACTGTGCATGTTCGGTGATGCCACCAGAGAGTATGCTTCATTATGAACTTTCTGCAGTATTCACAAGGTAAATAGTCTCCAGGCTGAATGTTCCGTCCTGTTGTTTCCCTTCTCCCCACTACTAGCATTCCTTCCTGGTCTTGTAGAACCTTTATATTGTGTTTGAAGTTGCCTTCATTGGCCAGCATTTCTAACTCGATTCTACGCTCGTCTGATCTTTTAGTTAGTAGGCATATTTTGCTCACTCTTGGTTCCAGTTTATGAACATTTAAAAGATGACGTGAAATTTTGCTTTTTATCATTTTTTTGCAGAATGTGCAATAATTCTGTTTATCATAAGTGTTTTTACATCCTTCTTTGTTTTGTCCTTTTGGCAATAATCCAAATATTTGTGTTCCACCCTCGTCCTCAGTGTCCTCAGTATTCTCATTGGTTTTTCTTTCTGATGTACCTATTTCCGTGTTTAATTCAGGGTCAAGTTCACTAAAATAGCACTCATTAACAATGACATCCGACATCTCACTATCTGAAACGTGGTCTATAAAATCCTTTTCTATATCGTTTCTTCGTGCTATTTTGTGATCTGTTGAAGCAAAGTCATCATCGCTTGTGACATATTCAATTTCACTTGCAGTACACTCGAAGTTAGGATCACAGGTATCGGTACTGTCATCTGAACATTCGTCGCATGAATAGTCTTCATCCTGGCCATGGTTGACCACTAAAAATTCAAAATTTAAATAATTTTTATACATGTACAGGTAGGTAATATAAGGACTGTTCCATTTAAACATAAATGGCACTTGCAAATTGGGATACCCACCCATAGAAGTTTTTTTTTTAAGTTTTGGGGCATTTTCAAATTAGTATACCCACACATAGAAGTATTTTGAAGTTTTTTAAAGTCCCATTCCATAAAGCTATTGCTTACGCTTTGATAAATATACATATTCTATTTTCTCTAATAGATGCCCCGGCATTTCACAAAAGGGGGAGGCGGGCTACAATTACAGATACACTTTTCCGAAATAGACTATATAGCCAATAGTACCAAGACTATGGTAAATTGACCTACATATACAAACTTGGAAGCTGTCGCTGTGTTAATATTCCTCAACTTAGAACATGTTTAAAAGACACACAAGACGTATCTTCCAATTATAAATCATCTGAATATCTGCTGAACCCATCAAAAAATCTTGCGGAGAATGTGCAATAGGTCTATGACAGGTCAAATGTAAACAAAGAATATCGACACGAGAGAAGATTTTGTTTTAGTTCACGCCAAATTGATTACTTGTTCGTCGAGATTACCGCTCTCGATTTGGGGGAGGTCGAGAAAAAATTGAAATACATATTGCACATAAGGGCAGCTGGAGTGTGGAAAAACCTGCAAAATGGATGTCCATATTTGTAACAAGAGGCCAAAGTCCATAATACAGCCGTCAATATTTTACAGTAAAGATGTAACAAAATTTGACCTCTGTGACCTTGACCTTTGGGCAGTTTACTTTTTGGTTTGATTCCAACCAACTTTGCTTCATGATGTCCTAACAAAATAATTACCAGTTATGGGATACACAATTTGACGTTTCACCCAGTTGCCTTGACCTTTGATCATGTGACTTCTTGTTCGATTCTAACCAACTTTGCTTCATAATGTCATTACAAAATATTTACCAGTTCAGAGATATAAAATTTGACCTCTGACCTGGTGACCTTGACCTTTGATAATTTGACTTCTTGTTTGATTCTGAACAACTTTGCTTCATAATGTCATAATAACATAATTACCAGTTAATAGATCTGCGCTCGCTCACGTTTTAGATTTCCATTTCCCAACAAACAAGTTATCAATTTGGCGTAACCTAACAATAGCCGGTTCATTAAATATTTCAAAGACATGGAAGAGTTTGTTATGAAATTCATCAATTACTTGAGTATATGTACCTGGATGGCATTTGTCATTGTGGATCTGAAGTGTTCTCTCTCGCCGGTATGTGAGGTCGCATAAATGGCAAATGAAGCCTGAAGTTAAATTTAGTAAAATGTAAGATATTTATACATGTAGCAGATGTCAAAATATGATTGTTTCGACACTGGACTGTTTAAAGCCAAATGTCAAAAAGTCTGGTGACCTGTAAAAACATCCAAAGAAACATATTTCGGAAAGACATGTGATACTGATAATATTGTTGTGAATTATGATCTTTCCAGTCTATTTTATACAATTACATAATGTATGGTGGTGTAAAGATTCACTGATGCATCAGTGAATTGTATCGCCAACCTATGCACGATACATCATCTGGCAAATATGATACACCGTGATACCTAACAAGAGGCCAAAGGCCATTATACGCCTGTCAATATTTACCAGAAAAAATATACAAAATCTGACCCAATGACCTTGACCTTTAGTCACTTGACTTCCCGTTTGATTCTGACCAACTTTGCACGGCAAGTAAAATATAATTTACCTGTCGAGGTAACTTTTTTCTGCTGAATCTTTTTTTCTTCTTTTCCCTGCAAATATATCAACACTTGTCATCTCTATTTCTTCATTATCATCACTCATTTCCATTACATCATCTGTAATATTCTTTCCACCATCAGTCATCTCCTTTCCACCATCTGTCATCTCCTTTCCACCATCAGTCATCTCCTTCCCACCAGCAGTCATCTCCTTCCCACCATCTGTCATCTCCTTTCCACCATCAGTCATCTCCTTTCCACAATCAGTCATCTCCTTCTCACCATCTGTCATCTCCTTTCCACCATCAGTCATCTCCTTCCCACCAACAGTCATCTCCTTCCCACCATATGTCATCTCCTTTCCACCATCAGTCATCTCCTTTCCACAATCAGTCATCTCCTTCTCACCATCTGTCATCTCTTTTCCGACATTTGTCATCTCCTTTCCACCATCAGTCATCTCCTTTCCACCATCTGTCATCTCCTTTCCACCATCTGTCATCTCCTTTCCACCATCTGTCATCTCCTTTCCACCATCTGTCATCTCCTTTCCACCATCTGTCATCTCCTTTCCACCATCTGTCATCTCCTTTCCACCATCTGTCATCTCCTTTCCACCATCTGTCATCTCCTTTCCACCATCTGTCATCTCCTTTCCACCATCTGTCATCTCCTTTCCACCATCTGTCATCTCCTTTCCACCATCAGTGATCTCCTTTCCACCATCTGTCATCTCCTTTCCACCATCTGTCATCTCTTTTCCACCATCAGTCTTCTCCTTCCCACCATCTGTCATCTTCTCTTCACCATCTGTCATCTCTTTTCCACCATCAGTCATCTCCTTCCCACCATCTGTCATCTTCTCTTCACCATCTGCCATCTCCTTCCCACCATCTGTCATCTTCTCTCCACCATCTGTCATCTCCTTTCCATCATCTGTCTTTCTGCCATCTGTCATCTCCTTTCCACACTCTGTCATCTCCTTTCCATCATCTGTCTTTCTGCCATCTGTCATCTCCTTTCCACACTCTGTCCTCTCCTTTCCACCATCTGTCATCTCCTTTCCATTATCTTGTGATTTGGAAGAAATTTTTCTTCTACAATCATCCAGGATGACCCTCAATGTCTTCTGCCATTTATAATCTACAAAACGAAAAAAGCATTTAATTTCTTTTTAAGAAAATGTTTACAGAGCCGATATTAAACAATACTACAATTATTGAAATCTTCTGAATCCACATGAAAACAAAACAACCAATCAGTTACCACATTGAATCATTATATACTCAGCAAAAAAAAGAATGTAACAGGGGCCTCTATATCATGTTTTTATATGTTGAATTTAACATGAAATGATTGATTGGGACGATGCTATTGGAATATTAAATGTTAAAGTAATGTGTTATGGTTCAGCAATACTTCGGGACGTTGACATCAGGTGGGGGTCCATCATTGTATACCCGCGGTTGATTTCGCTCCGGTGAGTGAGTACCGAAGCAAAATCAATCCTGGGAATCCAACGATGATGGGGGTCATGATCTTTTAGTTTTCATGTTGAGTAGTACTGCATGGCCTCCATCAGCCTGGATGACTGCATTGCAACAACACCGAATTGAGCTAATATAACGTCGGATGATGTGAGGGGGAATGTTGCTCCACTCCTCAAACAATGCCTGGGCAAGCTCCTGCAGGGTGGAGGACTGAATTGGGCGACACCACAAGTTCGCTTCATAATGTCATTACAAAATATTTACCAGTTCAGAGATACAAAATTTGACCTTGACCTCTGATTTGGTGACCTTGACCTTTGATAATTTGACTTCTTGTTTGATTCTGAACAACTTTGCTTCATAATGTCACAACAACATAATTACCAGTTAATACTGTAAATGCGATTATTTACGCTGGGTGAAAATTACGCGATTTGAAGGTCAAAACTATACGCGCAGGGGTAATTTACGCGGTCGCGGTAGATCGACGTTTATACTGCAGAGTTATCTCCATTACTTTACAACATGTGTACAGTTAAAAATACTAGCTACGGAGTACATGTTACGTATGCCTACCGATTGGTCATTGGATAGGTGAAAATAAAGGTAAACTGTATTCATGTGTATGTGTGTCTTATACCAGCTGATCTCGTAATCACCTCGGATCAAACAGGTGAGTGCTATTTAGTCAAAACAAACACGTTTTCCAAATAACAATGATAGAACCATACACTATTCGTAAGTTATTGTAACTAATCGAGCGCAATTAGTGTCGCTTCCATGATGACAGGGGCATTTACCTGTGTAGGGATCGTTGCACACGACTGCTTGCTGTTTGTGTCCCGTAGACACGGTGTATACCGGACCTAGATGCACCCGGGTTTATTCACGACTTTCTCTTTGCATTTATATATATATTCAAATTTGTTGTTCATTAAAAACTTCAATTAATCGAGTAGTTTATTTCAGTTGTTATTGTTTTTATTTTATACCATTACAAGACAATTTACGTTAAGTATTAATACGTTAACAAAGCAATATTACAGAAGGACATCACACACACGTACCAATATCTATCAGAGTTGTCGTTCCTTACACTATCGATGAAACCATACGCGCGGGGGAAATTTACGCGGACGATCCAGCTCTGCGTAATAAGCGTAAATTTCCCCCACGTGTTAAATTCCACGTTTACAGTAGATCTGGGCTCGCTCCCGTTTTAGATTTCCATTTTTCATTAAATATTTCAAAGACATGGAAGAGTTTGTTATGAAATTCATCAATTACTTGAGTATATGTACCTGGATGGCATTTGTCATTGTGGATCTGAAGTGTTCTCTCTCGCCGGTATGTGAGGTCGCATAAATGGCAAATGAAGCCTGAAGTTAAATTTAGTAAAATGTAAGATATTTATACATGTAGCAGATGTCAAAATATGATTGTTTCGACACTGGACTGTTTAAAGTCAAATGTCAAAAAGTCTGGTGACCTGTAAAAACATCCAAAGAAACGTATTTCGGAAAGACATGTGATACTGATAATATTGTTGTGAATTATAATCTTTCCAGTCTATTTTATACAATTTCATAATGTATAGTGGTGTAAAGATTCATCGGTGAATTGTATCGCCAACCTATGCACGATACATCATCTGGCAAATATGACACATCGTGATACCTAACAAGAGGCCAAAGGCCATTATACGCCCGTCAATATTTACCAGTAAAAATACACAAATTTGACCCAATGACCTTGACCTTTAGTCAATTGACTTCCCGTTTGATTCTGACCAACTTTGCACAGCAAGTAAATTATAATTTACCTGTCGAGGTAATTTTTTCTGCTGAATCTGTTTGACACTTGTGAGATTAAAAATAGGTCAAGGTAATTCATTTAGGAAGTAATATTAGCACTCCATCTAAGCATGCATCTACTGACCAAATATCATCACTCTGGGTCTAGTGGTTTTTCAGAAGAAGTTTTTTAAAGGTTTTAACAGATTTGACCCCAGGCCAGTGACCTTGAAATAGGATCAAGGTCAATTATTTGATGTAAGTTTATTGTGCTTTATTCCTGCATGCTACTGGTCAAATATCATTACCCATATAGCCTCTTGGTTTTTCAGAAGAAGTTGTTCAAATGTTTACATTTTTGACCCCTGTGACCTTGAAATTTTGTTTTAAAACATGTTACAGCACTCTATCTTAGCATGCTACTGGTCATATATCATCAACATGTGCCTCCAGGTTATTCAGAGTTTTGCAAAGGTAGGACTGACAAAAACTTAACCATGTTCAAAAATTATTACAAGCACTGGATCCTTGATCTAATAAAGCGTTTGTGATTATTTGAGATTTGTACCTTAAAAACATTTGGTGTTGTTTTAGGACAAATATTTACCTGGTGTTCTATGAAATTCACAAAAGTATATTTCTGCAATTGCATAAAACACTACAGAAAAGGCATTCAGTTCACAGAAGATTTTACAGAACTCAAGATCACTGTAGGTAGAAAACACTAGTGTGCCTGAGTTATATAGGTCTAAAACATCCATGCATTTATCTTCACAATAGGCAACACTTTGACTGAATTCAAATTCATTAAAGTAATATGCAAATCCAGCTGGAAATGTCATGGTGTTGACAGACTACCTGATCTGGATCATACATAACGCTTAATATTCAATCTGTAATCAAGTCATCAATTAAAACATTCATGTGACCAAGTAATATGTAACAATGAGAGGTCCTCTAGCATTTGTGTGACATTCTGACACATCAAGCTATTCTTTTTTTTGAGTTGTTTAAAAAGACAATTTGCAAATGGGGGGCAAATAATAGATCACAATAGCTTCTTTGGACAGACTTTAGGCCCCGGGCCAAGATTGCTTGTACACATTAAGGATTCTGCTATGACATTGCTTTTGGTCATATTGTAGGAAGGGTGTTCAAATTTTAGCTCTCATTTATAAAATTATGAATCCTCATCTGATACCCAATTTGATTGATAACTTCTGATCTATATGTTATACATTTATTATACTTACACATTTGTTTGCATATTTTCTTAGTTAAACCTTCCCTGGTCTGTTCTTCTTCCTGATGATATAAATAGACAATTATACAATTTCTTAACCTTAAGAAAATTATTACACAGGAGTTATACCAGAAGCTATATTACTAAGTTACCCACTGTTAAAATCAATGAAATGTATGCTTCAAACATTTTAGCGCATGATTTAAGGACATGTTAATATAACGTGAGGTCAGTTCAATATTAATTTGGGCTTAAATAGCGTGTAAAATTTTGCAGAAACTTTGATTATAAAGAACAATTACACAGGCTTGTGTCAAGTTTTGTTCTGACCTATAGGTATCAAATGTCATGTCTCAGACTGTCACACAGGTTAGTATAATCAAGAGAGGTCCAGTCTCCTACAGACTTCTGACCTACATTGTACTAGGTATCAAATTTTATGTCTCAGACTGTCACACAGGTTAGTATAATCAAGAGAGGTCTAGTCTCCTACAGACTTCTGACCTAAATTGTACTAGGTATCAGATGTCAGGTCTCAGACTGTCACACAGGTTAGTATAATCAAGAGAGGTCCAGTCTCCTACGAAGACAAACTTCTGACCTATAGGAATCAAATGTCATGTCTCAGACTGTTTCACAAGTTTATAAGGTTTGAAAAACGAAACAAATATTTTGTGTTCTATAGTAGCAACAAGAGGCCCAGAGGGCCTGTATCGCTCACCTAGATATCTAAGCAATCATGGCAAAATATTCTCCAAATGAGATCCAAGGGCAAGGGAATATGCCAGACCCCAAGGCCAATCCTTGTAGCATATCTGTATTAAATGCCCAGCATTTGTATTTATAGTTTTGGGATGGGGATCTGAACCGTTTCAAAGTTATGACCCAAGGGTTAAGTCTGCAAGGGTGGGGCAGACCCTGGAGTCAATTCTAATATCATGACTGCATTTGTCTCTTTATGCCCAACAATTGTATATATAGTTTTGGGGTGGGAATCTTAACTATTTCGAAGTTATGACCCAGGGGCTAAGTCTCCAAGGGTGGGGCAGACCCCAAGGCCATCCTGGAAGCAAATATATATGTGCAGTCATCTCTTTATACTCAGCAATTGTATATATGGTTTTAGGGTGGGGATCTCAACTGTTTCGTAGCTGTGACTAAGAAACTAGGTCCCTAGGGGTTTGGTCAGACCCCAAGGTCTATTCTAATATCATGACTACATTTGTCTCATTATGCCCAGCATTTGTATATATAGTTTTGGGATCAGTAACACTATTTGTACATTTTTGAATCCCCACTACCTAGGGATGCTTCCAGTCAAATATGGTTGATATCACTCACTTAGTTCCAGAGAAGAAGGCGCTTAAAGCAGTATAGCCAAATAACCGTTTTTGCCCCCGCCCCTCAGCCCCCTGGCGGGGCAGCTACACCATTATTGTACAAATTTGAATCTTCACTACCTATGGATGCTTCCAGTCAAATATGGTTGATATCACTCACTTAGTTCCAGAGAAGAAGGCGCTTAAAGCAGTATAGCCGAATAACCCTTTTTGGCCCCGCCCCTCAGCCCCCTGGCGGGTCAGCCACACCATTATTGTACAAATTTGAATCTTCACTACCTAGGGATGCTTCCAGTCAAATATGTTTGATTACCATCTCTTAGTTACAGAGGAGAAGTCGCTTAAATCAATATAGCCTAATTGTCCCCTTTTTGCCCCGCCCCTCAGCCCTCTGGTGGATCAGCCCCAACATTTGTACATTTTTGAATCCCCACTACCTAGGAATGCTTCCAGTCAAATATGATTGATATCCATCTCTTAGTTCCAGGGAAGAAGTTGCTTAAAGCAGTATAGCCAAATAACCCTTTTTGGTCCCGCCCCTCGGCCCCCTGGGGGGGGGGGGTCAGCCACACCATTTGTACAAATTTGAATCCCTGCCTCCCATGAATGCTTTTGATCAAATATGATTGATATCCAGTGCGTAGTTCTACAAAAGAAGTTGTTTGTAGCAATATAGCCAAATTGCTCCCTTGAGGGGTCAGACAAAATAGTTGTACAATTTTGAATCCCCACCACCTAAGGATGCTTCCAGTCAAATTTAGTTGAATTCCAATCAGTGGTTAAGAAGTATAAGTTGGTTAAAGAAATTGTTGACGTACGGACGACGGACGCTATTGTATGGCATAAGCTCACCTTGGTCCTTCGGACCCGGTGAGCTAATAACCTTTACCTTTTTTGAGTAAGGAAAAAGGATCTTTCCTATACATGTAAGACCTGTTGACTTAACTTTAGATCTGGATATCGAATGCACAGGTAAAATAAACACATCCATTTTAAAACAAAACACCAGGGGCACTCAAAATTAGTTTTGTTATCAAAATAACATAACCTCATAAGTTACGAACATAAGCACCACGTGCAAGATCGGTGCCCAAGATAATTTCATCAAAAGGAAGCAATTAATGATTCTACATAAAAATCAGTTTTAGAGTCATTTCAAGCAATGGTGTACTAGCTTTTCGCATTATGATGAACCTTTTATTTAATTTTAAGACTCAAAATACTAGCAAACTATTATTCTTTTTGTAAATAAATTACAACCATATTGTAATATGGTTGTGTTTTTTCTCATACTTAGGATTTGGAGGAAAGGAAACAATAAAATCTAGGGAGACGTCCGCTGGCTGTTCGGTACCTTCTCATAGTGACTTAATTATTTGAGCGTTGTACCCAGGTCCTTCAGTGTGATCATCAATCAACCGTCATTAATGCTGCCTTTGGGAACTCTATAGAGTGAATTAAGTTAAATGTAAACAATGTCTTACAACGGGTTACCCATAACTATTGGACATATTGGAGAAGTGGAAGTGTCAGTTCTTAGGGATACGGGATGTAGTGGCATTGTTGTGAAACGAAACTTGGTGAGAGAACAACAGTTAACATCTAAGATTGTTGTTGTCTAATCTGTTTGCTACTAACTAGGCTGAGCCTATACCCACAATTCTTGATATGTACACCCACCACCTAAAAATGCTTTCCCCAAATATGATTGATATCTAACTTTGAGTTCAAGAGAAGAATTCGCTTCAAGCAATAAGGCAAAATTAACTCTCAGCCCCCTGGGAGTCAGCTGCCCGTCAATTTGTATGTTTTTTAATACAGTGTAACCCGCTAATTATGATATCCTATTTGCCAGAGAAAAATATCATAATAACCGATATATCATAATAACCGATCAAGATGTTTTCGATCGTTTTAATGTTGTCGAAACCGGAAGTGAGATGCCCTATATCAATCAGACATAGATTAATGTGGAAACATGGGGAAATATAAATACAAAAAGATAAATTAATAATCGAAATAATTTGTTAATTGTTATTTATATCAGCGTGTTGGGAAAATTCGAGAAGTTGTCGTTTTGCAGTCGTAATGATCAGTATGTAAATTCGACTTTCACTTTCAAATATTATCTACTACGAGTACGAGCATATTACTAAGAACTATCTTTATACTACATCCTACACTTGTAGCTAACGATATCGTAATGTTACAGTCAATAGGATGAAAGAAGTGGTATATATAGTCATGATTTACCTATTTTGCAACGAGAAGTTGTGTTAACATTTTGTCCCGTCAGCGTAAACATATTTTGCCGCGCTATGTCAATATTACGGTCACGTGACAATCAAATGCCTCGCAAGTCGTGCGGTGAAATCAACTTGCAAAGAAACAATAACAATTAAAAACACAAAATATTCCCTTTTTAATAATAATCAAATATTGTATTTACAAAAATAGTGTAAATTGTAAATAAAGCAGCCGTCGTAAGTTGTTTATGACAATAACGTAAATGTTTGATCGATTTCCGGCACTATGTTGTCGGGGCGGTATGTCCCGAATTTGACACTTTTTCAACGGGAACACGGGGAAATCAACTTCTAATGCAATTAAGAAACTAATGCTTAATGGATTAAAAACGCAGGTCTTCTTTCTGAAGTAATATTTTCATTGAAATCGGCATGATTTTCTCACATGACGTGTCAAGCAGAGACGTATTATACGTCTCTGTGTCAAGGTAACCGTGAATATTTGTGAAAGGCATACTCGTATTCTTATCGGAATATGGCCTAATTATTTTAATTTAATATACAGTCCTACAGCAATTAACTGCACCAAATGTTTTGTTAAGACTAATGTATGACCGGGAAGCGATGGTCGATCTATTGTTTTCTGCTGACTGGGGTGAAGCGAGGTGTGAATTTTTTTACCTTGAGTGGACAGATGATTACCTCAGGCGATGTACAGTTACTTGAGTTAGCCGGACCTATTGCGTAATTGTCCAGGTGTTTCACACGGACAACTTACCTGAGTTTTTACCTGATAAAATCCATTCACGGCAGAAAAAAATATCATAATAAGCGGGGTCCCATCTTATGATAAACGATATTTTTTGCTTAGTAAATTTAAGAAGGAAAAAATCGGTACATGGGAAAAATATCATAATAACCAATATATCATAATAACCCATATATCATAATAACCGATATCATAATAAGTGGGTTCCACTGTACCCTGACTTCCTAGGAATGCTTAATCCAGTCAATTTTGGTTAAAATCCAATCAACAGTTATAAAGAAATATATATTTGAAGAAATTGTTGACAGACGGACGACAATCATCAAAGTACAGCTTACCTGGTTCTTATGACCATGGAAGGTAAAACTCACCTACATTTGTGAAGGTGTAAAAACATCTATGCAGAATTTGTCTCACTATTTTGCAGTCTTTCTAACCCAAAACTATCAGCTTTATACATATTATGAAATAACTTACCAGTGCTGTTGAATATAACATTGTTCCATGCAAGAAATAGCTCATTCCATCTGTTCAAACATCTTACAATTGTCACAAGGATAGCCACAGCAACAAACAAAATGAGCAAGAGAACAAGAATGATGAAAGACAGTTTGTTTGATTTTGTTTAACGTCCTATTAACAGCTAAGGTCATTTAAGGACGGCCTCCCCTGTGTGCAAGATGCATGCGTGTATTATATGTGTGTGTATTTTGGGAGGCTGCGATATGTTCGTGTTTGTCTCCTTGTGATAGCGCGGAACTGATGCCGACTTTATAGTGCTACCTCACTGAAACATACTGCCGAAGACACCCAGCAGGACGCCCCTCCCGGTCACATTATACTGACAACGGGCGAACCAGTCGTCCCACTCCTAATTTGCTTAGCGTTAAGCAGGAGTATAAACTACCATTTTTAAAGACTTTGGTATGTCTCGGCCAGGGGACAGAACCCAAAGCCTTCCTCACAGGGGCGAACGCTCAACAAATGGCCAAAAGTGAGGCATTGTCAAGGGAGACATTAGGAAGAAGAAAGTTATTTTGAAAAGAGAGAAGAGATAAGGTCCCAAATTTAGTCGCCTCTTACGATCATGCAATTGGGGCAGCAGGTACAATTCTTACGCCCTACCTGCAGGGTCTGATGAAATATCTTTTCAAGTCATGTGATCTGTGTTCCAAAATGGCGGAAATGAATGAACAAATGTTAGTGTTGATGAAAGACAGAAACAACACTAACATTTGTTCATTCATTTCCGCCATTTTGGAACACAGATCACATGACTTGAAAAAAAATGGTCACATGATCATATTGACCTTTCCTCTATTTCTTGGAGCAGCAGCCAAAAGTAAAACACCTCAGTAAGCTTTTGTCAAATATCAAAAAAACAAAAATGTCTCAGACTGTTACACAGAGTCTCCTGACCTAAGATATCAAATTGTCTCAGACTGTTCCACAGAGTCTCCTCACCTAGATATCAAATTGTGGCAGACTGTTCCACAGAGTGGGGTGACCTAGATATCAAATTGTCTCGGACTGTTCCACAGAGGTTCCTGACCTAAGATATCAAATTATCTCAGACTGTTCCACATAGTTTCCTGACCTAAGATATCAAATTATCTCAGACTGTTCCACATAGTTTCCTGACCTAAGATAACAAATTGTCTCAGACCGTTCCACAGAGTCTCCTGGCCTAAATATCAAAATGTCTCAGACTGTTACACAGAATCTCCTGACCTAAGATATCAAATTGTCTCAGGCTGTTCCACAGAGTTTCCTGACCTGAGATATCAAATTGTCTGAGACTGTTCCACAGAGTGGGGTGACCTAGATATCAAATTGTCTCAGACTGTTCCACAGAGTCTCCTGACCTAGATATCAAAATGTCTCAGACTGTTTCACAGATAACTGAAGTTTGTATGTGTAAGAGATCAGGTGCGGTCGCCTACATAAATGTACATAATAGATTGTACATTAAAGATAGAGTTCTGACCTACCATATTTGACCTAATTATAACGGTTTCTTATTTTCTTATTTTATTTTCAACAATGAGGATTTTTTGTTTCTATTTTTGAATTTAGAAATTGTTTACTATTCAATTTATTCCTGCAAGTTTTATTAAAAGTATTTTTGATTTCATAAATGCATAGAGTCAGGCTGCTTATGCACTGCTTTAAACTCAGGTTCTTTCACATTTTTAAAAAAAAGTGTTATCTATGCTTTTTGCAGGAGATGTTTGCCATTTTATTATTGTGACATTGTTGAATAAAAAAGCGTTATGGTACGTAAAAACAAAAATACACAATCTTGCTTTGATTTTTTAAAATTTACATGTATATATGGAATACAGACTCACAGAAATGGTACGATAATAATAACTGACAAATAATTAGGGTCAGTGATGTAATGTCAGACATATCCCTGTCAAGATGGTTAATTAAACAGAAGGCAGTTGATGTTGACTGCATCTAAATTCCATAACAAACACATGGATATTGTGGGTCTACATATATCTCAAAAACTCTTGACTGCAGTATAATGATTTCAGTAAAAAAAATATGGTGACAATATCAAAGACTTGTACGTGTAATAAATCTATGTTGGTAAAGTGATTTAAAACATGGTATTATTTCAGGTTATATCTCATGCATATTCATCTGCCTCATGATTGAATTCAAAAAGTTCCAAACTTGCATATAGCTCATTCCGAAAGTTCTGATCTTGCGTATATCATACCAAAGATCTACATGTATCTGAGGATACTCCGTGTTACATGTCTCTGGTAATACAGCTCTTCATAATTAAGTTGATGAAGCGTTTACATGAATTAAAAATATTTCACAAAATGCATGGTCTTCGTTCCTCATATCTCGATCTTAATTGAAGAGAAAATTTTAAAAAATAATTATGAAGGTCAAAGGTCAAAATATAGGTCATAATGAACTACTTTTGATACATGTCACACTGCCTCACCAATGTGAACCCATACCCCAAGTATGAAGTTCCAGTGACAAGTAGTGTAGAGCCCGGATCAGACAGCGGAAGGACACAACTTAAAACTATAGCCCCCCAGTTCCCGGTGGGGGACTTATTAATAGACAATGCTTGAAAACTATCATTAAGCAGAGATTATGCAATCATCATCAATTCATCCAAAGCTGGTTTAATTTCATAATGTTGAAACTTCCTTGTGAGGGCAAGTTAAATCCTTATCAAAATACTAGTTTAATATTGAACCAACCCTATCTTTTAAAGCTTAATCGTAAATATGTAAATTTAGAACACTAAATATGAAATTTCCTGTAGAAACGGGCAGATGGAATAAGAGTCCCACAAGAGGAAAGGTTATGTCCTCTATGTAATGACTGAGTTGGGACTAATACCACTATTTATAAAAAATGTACAAATGTATCTGTTGTAGCTCTTAGACAACTTAATATACCAAATTATTATTATGTCAACCCAACTTATATCAAAATAAAAAGAATGTTCTCAATATATAATATATGCAATATGGTACTTTAACAAAAGTAAGAAGATTTATACAAAAAGAAATTAAGCTACTAAATATCTAAAATAAGTTATTGAAATGGGTTGTTATTGTATATATTGTATTATGTGCGTACAGGGATGTATAGTACTGTCCCTGGTGTGTACTATGTCCATCAGTGTATACTATACTCCGAAATGGTTGATGTTTTTGGAGGAAATGGAGATCATGCCTGTAAAAAGAGATACATTTGATGTGCCTATAGGACTGTTTAAAAAAAAAAGTAGTTCCAGTTCTACCCAGAGACCTATAAAGCCATCGCAGGTCCCTATGCTGCCGCCCACTTGGGAATATCTCTGATAAAATCCCAGTGGCGGATCCAGAGACCTATCGGGGGGGGGNGGGGGGGCAAATTTCCAGGGGGTTTCAAAGTGGGGGAAAATGGTAAAAATGCATGATTTTTTAAAGAAAATTCTCAGGGTGGGGATGGGGGTGGGGGGATTCCTGAAGACCCAAAAAATATCTGGATCCGCCACTGAATCCTGAAGTCTCTTGCTTTAATTTGCTTACCTGTGATAGGCCTAGCGTTATCAATATTGTTTACAATTGTGGCGTCTAATTTCGCTTTGCAAATAAACTCCGATAATCGCAGAAGCGAATTCGTCGAGAAAATGTATATGCGGAAAGGTTCATAATCCGAATGAAAATCAATCTGTCTAGCCATGCAATAAGAGATGCATTGGTCAAAATATTTGTACTCTCTCGTCAAAACGTATCCTACGTTTTTACATCCATTATGTGCCATATTAGCGTAATGTTATGATGATGGCACATCGCTGTTGTCCGAGGTCCAAAATAGTGTACTCACATTTCTGCGCTTCATCTTTACTCTAATTCTTTGGCAAAAGGTGGCGCTAGCTGTACACCGGATAACTTCAAAGCGGGCCCCGGGTCCAACATACGGTTGGGAAACTGCCGAAGTGTTCCGGGCGACAACCTGGTAAAATAGCGAGATTATCCGAATCATTTCGCGCGCTTTAGAGCTTCATTTATATATCACATATACAGAATTTGACTCTGAACATGGGATTTATATATTGCTTCTTGGAGAGTCTTTACGCAGATAACATCGTCTCTGGTATCAATGCCACTTGTCTTCCCTAAACAAACCTCCACACGTGTGGACTATTGTCATTCTGCTTCATATCTCTACCTCCTACATTTGAAGCTGCTTTTTTTTTAAACGCCAAAGCCGATTATGTTTTCTCTCAATGGATTGTATCTTAAAACAACTCCGGTATCTTAACCTGATCATACAAAATGTAATATCTGACCATATAAGGTTCATATCAGCTAAAGTAAGATGTGCTTAATGTTGTGCTCAATTCGAGCCCACAATTCTTTAGTTGGAGCAGTAACCATGTCATTACCGCCTGCATGGATAACCAAAATGTGTGGTGGTGGTTTTAACAAATGGATAAGACCAATATTTTGAAAACAGTATAACTTATTCAAATAACGCGAGTCAAGTGATTGGTATTATCCAACATACTGCCAGCTAAAATCCTCCGGGCTGAGACTGAAGATGGCCTAGAGCCACATCGGAATCTGCTAAGGGAGCCAACTCCCGTAATTGGTTCAGTTGTAAACGAGACAAGCTGTCTGCAAGCAAAGCCAGGAGTGTAACAGACTTAGTTGTCATGGAATTAATAATTGCAGCATCAGATATGTTGTTTAATCGAAAAAGACTTTCTTGTTGTCAAGTTTCTACATGTAAATTCATTTTGAATCAAGAATTCATGCCAAGTTCCCAGGCTGAATCTGACATACTAAAGATATGTTCACGGCGGAATATTTTATTACAATATTATAATTATTGTTGAAGTTCAAAAGAATTGTTGACTACCGACACCTTCCTGACGGTCCCAGTTTCATAACGAACCTTTGTCCGAGATGTTTTGATGTACATGTATATTGGATTTTTTTGACATAAAATGTGTCAAATTCGTCATTTGATAGTGAATAGGAAAGCAGATTTGTGTTGAGCATCAATTGAAAATGGCCAATGTTTTCAACTTGGCTGATTAACGAGTTGTATACTTAAACTATGTCCAAGTTCAGTAGGCATATTTTATTTCTGACAGTTTGTACACATTTCACAAAAATCAAAATAATATCTACCTTCGTCATGCTTTCAAGTGTAATAGTGTTCCCCGTCGAATAAGATATGTTCTCCGGCAGGAACGCTTTTCCCATATTACCCTGTGTAATCTCTCACAGAGTTTTTATGAAGATGCATGAAGCCTTAAATGACCCTGTTGATGTTCCCTCTCTCTACCTTTGCCTCACTATACCCGTAATTAGGGACATGAGTGAGTGTATAGAGATTAAGAATAGATTGTATAGTAATGATCAAGAGGTCCATCTACATAACCGCGTTGTCCGTGTCAGTAGTCCATGTCATTACAACCTAACGAGCTCGGTACACCATGAAACCATTTACCAGGGAATCTTTCACTGATTGCGGCTGTCATTAAGGGAACGCCAATTTTAGACCCTGTGGACGCTGTTGGAATGACAAGTAGTTAGACCAGTCACATCTATATATGAGACGATACTGTTTTTCTAGCTCGTCTGAATAAGTATAAATAAGATCACACCACTAATAGTACACGCATTCATTCCTGCATTACACCAGATTTCTATTGAATACGTATTTCTCATAAGTACCTTGTGCCTGTTTGGGAAAATAAAAGACCAGCGGTTGTCCACTGCTTGTTATTCAGTTGTTAAGACCACACAACGTACCAAAATACTGTGCGCACAATTGTGTCATTAACAGGTATTCGCCCCTTTGTGCGTTTTAGACAGCACAATGTTGCAAGTTATGTTTGATCAGTTTATCAATATTACGAAATGAAATAAAAATGGATTGTATGTGTGATAGCCAGACTCATCCGAGATGATGGCTGGTCGACAATTGTCTCCTTTCGCGAAGGGATTAATCTTATACTACCACCATAGAAATACTCTCCGGACCGATAAAAGTGACACTTGTGCAACCAGCTAATAACTCGCCAGACAGTGAAACGATTACTGATTCGAAATAACTTCAAACATGCTAGCATAGTTTCAAGGTGTGTGGCGATTGGATCACGGGTTTTTGAAACTTTGGCACTAATCAAGAATTATAGACACAACAAGGGGCAAAACGGGCCTTAAGGCTAACATGATTTAGTCATTAACTACAATTGTTTTTGAGAAGTAACTAAATAAAACTGCAACTGAAAAGCAAGGGTAGCTATGTTGGATTTTCAGATCAGCAAAAAAGTAAAAACACTGCTTTGGAAGTAACATTTCAGATACTAACAACACATTTTTCGGTATAATCCGCATTGTAAAAACTTACTCACATAAGGGCATGGTCCCATACACATGTAACTTTAACCAATTTGGTACGGCGTAAGGATTGTACCTGCTGCCACCATGATATGATCGTAAGAGGCGACTTAGTTTGGGAACTATACAACTTTTTCTTCCCAATGTCTCCCTTGACAATGCCTCACGTTTGGCCTTTAGTTGAGCGTTTGCCCCTGTGAGGAAGGCTTTGGGTTCTGTCCCTTGGCCGAGACACACCAGAGTATATAAAAATGGTAGTTTCTACTCCTGCTTAACGCTCAGAAATTTAGGAGTTGGTCGACTGGTTCGCCTGTTGTCAGTATAATGTGACCAGGTGGGGTGCCCTACTGAGTGTCTTCGGCAGTATGTTTCAGTGAGGTAGCACTATAAAGTCGGCATCAGTTCCGCGCTATCACAAGGAGACAAACACGAGCATATCGCAGCCTCCACAAACACACACGCATGCATCTTGCAAACAGGGGAGGCCGTCCTTAAATGACCATAGCTGTGTTGATAGGACATTAAACAATACTAAACCAAACCAAACCCGGACTGCAGATTTCTTCATCCGGGTCATTTACGTAACTCGTCGAGGTGTGAAAATCCAGATGAAAGGGGAGCTACAGACCTTAATGATTACAATTAACAAATACCTAATTTAGTTTGGTATATTTAATACGGATTCACATATCAGATTTTCGTCGGGCACAGGCCATGAAAAATTCAGGTCACTCAACACGTTATTTACCTGTACGGTTACGATTGATCCAAACCCATCCTTGATTTATTTATTTTATATTGTTTTACGGCCCATCGACAATTTGAGTCATTTAGGGCTAAACAACAATATAAAAAATAGACATTCACAAAAAAATGAATACATAAAAACCAGAAACAAAATGTTAAAATCGGTAAAGATGTCAAAATGTAT
Source organism: Mizuhopecten yessoensis (assembly GCF_002113885.1). Taxonomy (NCBI): domain Eukaryota; kingdom Metazoa; phylum Mollusca; class Bivalvia; order Pectinida; family Pectinidae; genus Mizuhopecten; species Mizuhopecten yessoensis. The sequence goes on along the minus strand of NW_018408788.1, from coordinate 2,991,675 downwards.
CATTGATTGTCCTATCAACAGCTAAGGTCATTTGTGGGACTCAAAACCGACCAAACTAAATTAACCTTGCAATATTTGGGATCTTTATCTTTCTTTCTTTCTTCTAACTACCTTTTATTTCCAAGCGTCTTGCTTGGTAACACCTGACCTTTAGCTTAAGTGTTGAGCATTCGCCCAGGTGAGGAAGGCAATGGGTTCTGTCCCCAGGCCGGGACATACCAAAGTCCATAAAAATGGTAGTTGTTATTTCCTGCTTATCGTTCAGCATTAAGGGGTATGGCAACAACTGGTTCACCCGTTGTCAATATGATGTAACCGGGCGGAATGCTGTTTTTGGGGCCCTCGGCATGGCATTTTAGTGAGATAGCACTATAAAGTCGGCATCAGATCCGCGCTACCACAAGGAGTCAAGCACACCAACACCCTGTCCGTCTCCTGCATTCACACACGCAAACACGCATACACTATACACATCCTTTAATGGCATAAGCTGTTAATAGGACGTTAAACAAAATTGGTAATCATCATCCTTCGGTTTTAACCTGATCTGTGATTTAAATGTATTCAAAAGTAAGAATTGCTTTGCAAACAAAAACAAAAAAAAACAAAAGGGTCCAGTAACGCTATTCTGATTATTACAAACATATTCAAGTACAGTCATGTTATTTAAATAATATATATTGTCTTCGACACTCTCAACCTGTTTAATTCTAAATATATGACCAGATTTAAACACAGCAATTTTTGCTTGGTAGTACTAGTCTCCAGATTTCTTCAATGAAACATTTCCAGCAGTAAACAGTAATTGACTGAATGGTATATACAATGTACATGTACATATACATTTTGACAATACTTATATGCAATTAATGTATTTGTATTTCATGCTGTATACAGTTTTCTACTTGCTGAAGTTTATATAGTACAAGTGTCGAACCTCGACATATAAATGTTATTTATAATTGAAATATATCTGTAGTTTATGTCTGTGTAAGTGTTTTATTGTGTGTTTTACTTCATTTCACAACACACAAACTGATGGTTACATATAGCTATGACAAGTGTATAGACTTTAAGATCGTCACAAATCCAAATATAAAAAGCAGTGAACTTCAAAGGCAGATTCAAGAGACATCTGTGATTTAATCCGACTCTTGTATGTGCAAACTACGGAGGAAGTTTGGCTGTCGGACACCAACACACATCTAGTATTGCCATTTGATCACCAATGTTAACAAGAAAAAACCCACTAGCATACAGTCCAAATCAATTGGAAAATAGAGAGTATTCAAAATATTGTTTTTGTTGATTTATCAAGCGTTGGAAAGAGCAGTAATTGGAAAACGTAATTTAAAGTCCACAGGTAAACCGATGTAGCTTACCTTTTCTGATATGGGTTATTAAAACAATCCTATGGTTTCAAGTCCGCTTCTCAATAAACACAGCTATACAGTTTTGTTGATGCGTCCTAGTTGTATTTTCGGCAAAAGAAATATAGATTATGTTTCAAGTACCCGACCGACCCAAATTGTTTAACTCATTTGGATGCCAAACGAATTGATGGACAAACAATCAAAGCAACTATACATACCCTCTCTATTTCATAGGCAAGTATAAAAAGCGATATTATTTAAAAGACCAAAACATATGCTTGACGATTTCTGTGATTTGGTTTGGTTTTATAATGTTTGCGTGCATGTGTGTACGTTTGCTGAAGGCATGGTTTGTTGGTGCAATTGCCTCCTCACCTTATAGTGCTACCTCATTGAAATACAATGCTGAAGGCACCCATAACAGTGTTCGGTGATTTCTTTACCCCAGAATCTTGAGATGAAATAATTCAAAAATGAATAACTTATAAAAACATTATGATAGTTCAGACTGATGGTTGTTATGGAACATTGTTGTGCTATAGTTCATGATGCGAAGCTGTTTGGAAATTGTAAATAGTTGGGTGTTTTTATTTGATTTCTTTATTCTCTTTATCTTCTACACATACCAGGGCAGAACAAATCTTTGCATATTTATTGGGTGATTGATTCAGTCATATATCAGGGAATCCTGCAAGACAACTTCCTCCCTTTAGTTAATATGCAATTTTCTTATGGATATCCTCTCTACCAGGTAGTTAGTATTTTATGTAAGTAATGAAAGGTACTATTTCTCAATTACTGTCGGGCAGTAGGTAATGATAAATAAGAAGCAACAGCTCATAATACCTTTTCCATTGGGGGGAGCGTTCAACACTAGGGCTATACGTGATTTGAGAGGGCGTTGATTATGTTGAACTACTGTATGTACAGTGTACTGTTATGGCAATGAATTTGTTTAACCTTCAACGCATTGAAACATGTCTTTATCTTCAACAGACAAATTTGAACCATAGAATATATTCATGTAAAGCTTTTTAATTACCTGATTTAACAAAAGAAATGAGAGAAAACTGTTTACAGTTTTTGCAGAGAACTAAATCATAGAAGTCATTGTGTAACAAAAACCATAAAATTTGTTTTCCATCAAAACATTCGAGTTGCAACTTTACTTTTCTAACACATCACCCATTACTTACAGCTCTCGGTTATTGAATTGTGTAATGAAATTATTGATGGTTTTGGTTTTGTCCCAACACATTTAGGCAGGTGATGATTAACTGTTTAAATAGCCTATGTATTAGTTGTGATTCGAGGACGCGAAGCCCTTGCTAACTCAATCACAGATGAACATATTGTCATCAAATGACCAACTTGAATCCAAACAGATGTCGAATTCTCCCGAGTCCTATCGACTCGTGCGGAGATTTCTTGTTAATTCTTTATAGCGTGTTCATTATGTGAATGAGTTTTAGGCGTGAGGATGTACAGACGTCACTGTAATGGCAAGGTAAACCCATGTAAGACAGTAATCATGCACGATGTCTGCGAGACAATTAGAAGTGACGGACAAGTTATAGGTCTATGCAAACACTGGCTATTATCTTGTGCTATATTTTATTACAAGACACAGGGGTATGCCAATAGCAAGGAAGTTTTAATATTCGAAAATTTCTTTTGTGGGTTCTTTAGGTATGGTGTTTAAGCGAAGTTACACTCTAAATTTGTTACCATATCCGCGCTAACATACGTAGGCTTAAAACATACATACCCTGCTTTCAGCACAAATGGAGGCACGTACTTGTACATTTATGAACTAAGTTAGTAAAAGTATTTTTAATGATATTTTCAATATTGGCCCTAGTCACCTTGAAAGTTGATCAATGTCATACGTTTGAACACTCTTGGTTACCTATCTATCATTCTTACTGGCCAAATATCAAATTTGGCCATTTGGATTTTGAGAAGTTGTTGAAAAATGTTAACATATTTGACACCTGTGATCTTCAAAATGGGTCAAATTGTCTTTGATGTGAAAAAACCCGGTAGCTCTTCATGCCATATTACCACTGGCAAAATATCGTCACCATTTGGACCTATTTTTTTAATCGACTTTTGGAATTTTAATTATTAAAAAGTTGTCAAAACATTTTAACATAGTTGATCCTGTGACATTGATAGTAGGTCAAGGACATTCATTATTCACTTGAACAAACTTTCTACCGCTTTATTCCAGTACTCTATGGGCCAAATATCATCACCCTCGACATATTTGTTATTTATCAGAAGGCGTTAAAAAAAATTAGTCGCTTTACAGCCGGACAGATTCTCAGAGTGGACAAAGGGACAATAACTGGAGACATTACAGCAAATAAGCATGTGGTGATGACAACATATCAGCACGATTTTAAAATGTATTAAATTTATTTGACGTCCTCATCACAGCTAAGGCATATATAAAGACGGTGTACAGGGATGATGGAGACAGTAACAACCAGGGTCATATGAGAACGGGTGCCTGTGGAGACACCGCCGGAAACAGAGTAGATAGAAAAGAAAGGTAAGGAAAAGTTCCCTAGTGTCGTTGATTCGGACGTAAGATCAATTTTTGTCCCTTCAATGTCCCCTTCGTAGAAGACAAAATTTGGTTATGACCATTTATGTGGCATAAATACTCGCCCTTGTCTCCTTGTAACCCATATTTGCTATAGTTTTTGAAAAGCTCGTTAATCTGTATTTTGACCAGGTCATTTGTAATATCAAACCGTTGAAAGGGACTCTTTAGTCAAATGACAACCTAAAAATCGAGTCGGTAATGAAAATATTTATATATCATAACGAATATTTACGTGTTTGATAATGAGATGACCTGAATCCAACGTCCAGTATGGTCAGTTTGATCTTTGGAAAAGCCGATGGTAAACATAGCAACGACTAAAATAGGACAATAGCCATGCCTTTCAGTGAGACGTAAACATGTATAAAACACGCTGTCGACCGTCACCACATTGCCAGTTATGAACGCATTCTTGTTGCTTTGAATTTACACAATACATCGCAATCAAGTATCATAATATATAAATCTAATCAGTTATGTCTGTTAACAGGTTTAATTAGATTATGCACACACTAAGAAGGTACAGCAGGGAGAATTTCAAACCACAGAAAGAACGATATCAATTTGTTTAACACTTAATCAACGGTTGATTCAGAATAAATGTCTGTATTTGTATATCAAAAAAGCTAGCTGCACAAAGCGATAATTTACCTTCTTTCCTAGCATGAACAGACATTTTCTGTGTCTAGAAAGTCACCGACAGCTGCCGCTAAAACGTATAGTTTACAGTAAATGATTTCTTCATAACTGATAAAAAACACAAAGAAAACATTGTCTCTTGTCAATTTCTCGACATGAATTGTTCATAAAGAGTATCAAACTATATCAATATTAAGAATTTGTAAAAAACACTTATTTCACTAAAATATTTGACTGTGTCCGAAGGAATTTTACAAGATTGGGAATTATTACTGTCACAAAAATTTAAACAGGATCAGTCTACGGTATTCTATCTTGGAAGTCAGCAACGAGTTGCAAAGCTTACGATTGAAATGATGAAACTTTAGGTTTTCAACAAGGTTTAGCTTAATGCCCAAATTTTATTATTGACGATTTGCCATATCTTTGATATCGGTATCGGTGCAATTTAAAGCAAGTTATTTCAAGACAGATATGTTTTAGATTGTAATCAATTGCAAAGCAATTCTGAAAAGGTAAATAGTGCAGAGCTTGGCACTCACCATCGTACCATCTTCATTAGTTCTTGTTCAGTTCGATCTTTTTCTTCTTTTCTTTTAACTGTTTGATCTGATTGTTGTCTGCAATCTTGATCAGTCTTTTGATCAACCACTAAAGTTACCAGGCACAACTAAGGACCAAGGGGAATCAACATATAAAATTTGAGAAAGATTCCTCTAGTACCTTGTGAGAAGTAGCGACAACAAACAAACTTTAACTGTAACAGGAATATTGCCTGTACGCCCTTGGTTTTCAAATCAGTCTAAAAATGTAATATGCCTAACTATGATCCAAGAAAAACCATTATGTGAAATTTGAGACAGATCCCGCCAATTTTTTTTAAGCAAAGGCTATAACAAAGGTTAATTCCAAAAATTAATATGGACACTTGCCCGCCATCTTGGTTTTCCAATCAACCCCAAAGGAAACAAATAACCATGGAAAAATTATCGTGAAAAATGAGAAAGATCCCTCCTGTACAATCTGAGAAACAGCGATAACAAACTTTAACTCCGAAATTCTCCAAAATTGCTGCCTATCGGCCATCTTCATTTTGTTATCAAACCGGAAAATCGATATGCACAACTAGGGACTATGAAAAATAGAGGATCTTACATGAGTTTCCATTTGGTATGATATTTATGAAACGAGTTAAGAATGGTGTAATTTTGCGAAGCTCTGCCGAGCAAGAATAAAACATTCTTTACGATCTTCATTAATCTCATATCAAATGAAAATAAATGTAGGATTATGTTTATCACATGACGAACATTGTTTATAAAATATAAATCATAAACTTTTTTAAATTCCTTCATCAATGAAAACCGAATATTTATTATAAGAATACAATTCCACAGACGTCGTTCCAGAATCTGTTCATAATTAGACAGTAGTATCAACTCATTTTATTATTTAAATTGTAAACAGAAAACACAACGACTTAAAATGACCTAGCCAGACTGGCAGACAGGTGCGTCATAACGCGCGCATTTACAAAATACAGGTCACACATGTATCATAGCCAGACTAGTCACTGTCGCTTTCTGAAACGATTCTTCTTCGTCAAATGGCACTTGGATGACTAACGTTTTCCTATTTTGGAACCATATTGATGCGAAAGTGTCCTCCATACAACATCTCCACCAAACATTGTGTGAAGTCCTCAAGGAATATTCATTGATGACGCTGTGTTTGTGACTGTTTTTTGAACCGCGGTGTAGTTATAAGTCGGAGTCAACTGATTCTGTTGGCATTGTGTTGGGGCGAGAGCCATGGTTTCTGATAAGAAAAGTTCTTGTGCTTATCAGAGTTAATGTGACTGTAATTATTTATAGACTGTATATCTCTATGATCAGTTATCTGCATGATTTGGTTTGCTGGAACTTACATCTACGAGTCGTAGTAAAAAAATAGTTCTGTTTACAGACTACGTCACGCGTTTTAACACACATAAAATGTTAACAGACTGACCAATCAAAATCATCCAAGTTGGTATTACACTCATAACAAGGTGGTCATGTGATGAACGTTCATGTGAAATATGAGAAAGATCCCTTTAGCACTTTTAGAAATTACGCTAACAAACTTAAATTCTCAAATTCAAGATAGATGTATGTCGACCATCTTGGTTATGTAATCAGAACCAAATATGCATATGCATAACAGGAGCCTATGGGACACATTTATGTGAAATTTGAGATAAACCTGTCCATTGTTTAACGTCCTATTAACAGCTACGGTCATTTAAGGACGGCCTCCCCTGTTTGCAAGATGCATGCGTGTAGTGTATGTGTGTGTATTTTGGGAGGCTGCGATATGTTCGTGTTTGTCTACTTGATAAAGCGCGGAACTGATGCCGACTTTATAGTGCTACCTCCCTGAAGCATACTGCCGAAGACACCCAGCAGAACACCCCGTCCGGTCACATTATACTGACAACGGGCGAACCAGTCGTCCCACTCCTAATATGCTGAGTCTTAAGCAGGAGTAGAAACTACCATTTTGAAAGACTTTGGTATGTCTCGGCCAGTATCGTTTGAGAAATAGCGCTAACAAGAATTGTTAAAGGACGGACGGAATGACGGACCACGGACGTTGGCCGATTTGAACAGCCCTCTTTCTGAACTGTGTGATTGGTCGGTAAACAATATTTGAAACCAAAAATACCCTCTGACTTTTGTTTCCATTAGTAGCACAAACAACTTTAAAAGAAACAAAATCAACATAACCATCAGTAAAACGTATGTTGTTCATTCTAGCAGGAGTTCATAAATTGCAAACATTAGTTTACATCGTAATGCACAGGTATTGTCGGTGACTTTATTTCGTATGCGTTACCAGTAATAGTCTATAAATAGCACATAAAACGTATATAATTCATACAGTTTATGTCACATCAAAGCCATAAGATACAACGGATAATCCTATCAGTCAATAACAGAAGCGCAACCAATAGTGTAACCGTATTTGGAGATGGAAATTACAGATATATCGATTAACTTACCCTATATAAGTTCTGATGGATATTTCATGATGATGAATTGAGCTTGTCCACAATGAATTCCATCTAAAATGCTTAAAAACGAGAATTTAACACCAACGCAGATGACCAATGTCAACCTAATAAGAAAGGAATGGCCCAGTTGTTTTTCAGTGGCAGATATGTGACAATATAACAGTTGACCTCCTTCAAAACGTTGAATCGTTAAAAAACAGAATCGTTAAAAATACATCAAAGTTGTGTGTAAAACAATGACTACAGTAAAACAGCAAACACAATAACAAAAGGCAAGCCACTATGAACAAGTACAGGAAAGCCTTAAACGACAGCCAAAATAATGGAACAAGAAATATGCCAACATAATCGCTACGTGTAACTATATTAGTTATTCAAAGAAAGTTTAAAGTGAAACGTGGAAGAGGGACGCCGCAAAAACTCAATGTAGCTACAAAAGATAAAAAATAAATAAATCTTTATAGTCAATTAAATAGACAAGTGGTCCAGAGGGCCTGTATCGCTCACCTGAATATTTAAGCAGCCATAGCAAAATATTATCATTACATTTTATACTGTACTACAAACAAGAGGCCCAGAGGGCCTGTATCGCTCATCTGAATATCTAAGAAATCATGGCAAAATATTCTCCAAATGAGATCCAAGGGAATATGCCAGACCCCAATGCCAATTATTGTTGTATGTCTGTATTAGATTTTTCATGTCCAGCAATTTAATGCATGATTATGGGGTGGGGATCTCAACAGTTTCCAAGCTGTGACTCAGAAACTAAATCCCTAGGGTTGTGGCCAGACCCCAGGTCAATTATAATATCATGACTGCAGTCGTCTCTTTTTGTCCAGCATTTGTATTTATAATCTTTGGGTGGGGATCTCAACCGTTTCAAAGTTATGACACAGGGGTTAAGTGTGCAAGGGTGGGACAGACCCTGGGGTCAATTCGAATATCATGACTGCATTCGTCTCTTTATTCCGAACAATTGTATATATAGTTTTGGGGTATGGATCTTAACCATTTCGAAGTTATGACCCAGGGGTTAAGCCTCCAAGGATGGGGCAGACCCAAACGCCATCCTGGAAGCATATGTGCATTCATCTTTTTATACTCAGCAATTGTATATATGCATGGTTATAGGGTGGGGATCTCAACTGTAACCAAGCTGTGACTAAGAAACTAGGTCCCTAGGGATTCGGTCAGACCCCAGGGTTTATTCAAATACCATGACTACTTTTTTCTCTTTATGCCAAGCATTTGTATATATAGTTCTGGGGTGTGGATCTAACCCGTTTCAAAGTTATGACCCAGGGACTATGTCTAAAAGGGTGGGGCCAGACCCTAGGCCATCCTGGAAACAAATATGCATGGAAACAAATGTGCAGTCTTCTCGTTTATAGCAATATAGCAAAATTGCCCCTTTTTGGCCCCGCCCCTCAGCCCCCTGGGGGGTCAGCCCAACCATTTGTACAATTTTGAATCTGCACTACTGTGGGGTGCTTCCAATTAGATATGGTTGATATCCATCTCTTAGTTCAAGATATGAAGTCGCTTAAATAAATATAGCCAAATTGCCCTCTTTTGGCCCCGCCACACAGGCCGGGGGGGGGGGGGGGGGCCACGGTTTATAAATTATTGGTTTCCCGTCATCCAATGACTCTTCAGCCCAAATATGGAACAAATCCTTTTATTCCTACAGAAGAAGGATTTTAAAGAATGTACTATGCGTTCCCTATTGGCCCCCGCCCCTCAGGCCCCTCGGGGGCCAGACCCACAGTTTAAACAAAATTGGTTTCCCTTCATCCAAGGATGCTTCAGACTAAATATAGAATAAATCCTTTCATTCCTACAGAAGAAGAAGGATTTAAAGAATTTATTATGTGTTCCCTATCGGGCCCCACCCCTCAGGCCCCTCTTGGGCCAGAACCGCAGTTTATACACAATTGGTTCCCCTTCATCCAAGGATGCTTCAGACCAACTATAAAATAAATCCTTTCATTCTTACAGAAGAAGAAGGATTTTAAAGAATTTACTATGTGTTCCCTAATGGGCCCCTCGGGGGCCAGACCCACGGTTTATACAAAATTGGTTTCCCTTCACCCAAGGATGCTTCAGACCAAATATGGAACAAATTCTTTCATTCCTACAGAAGAGTAAGGATTTTAAAGAATTTGCTATATTTCCCCTATTGGGCCCGCCCCTCAGCCCCCAGGGGGGCAGACCCACGGTTTATACAAAAAAAAAATCCTTCCCCTAAGGATGCTTCTGACAAAATTTCGACAAAATCTGCTTTCTCGTTTATGACTAGTAGCGGTTTGTAGGAAAAGTTGACGGACGACAAGACGACAGACGGCCATGGCATAAGCTCACTAGCCCTTCAGGCAGGTGAGCTAATAATTCACTAGCTAACTTTGTCGACTCCATCAGTTGAAACCACCAGCCAATTATTATTATATGATTCTATGCTTTTTGGGTTTTCTTCAGAAGTTGTTTGATGTGTTTGACATATTTTCCATTGTGACCTTGTAAGGAGCCAAATCTTATGAAACCATTCCTTTTGGTACTTAAGAACAAATCATTTGAAATGTTGTTGACCTCTGTGACCTTTAAAGTAGGTTGAGGTCATTTTCAAATTGCACATTTTGGTGAGCTCTATCTTAGGAAGCCACCAGAAGTTTCTTTACCTTTCGGTTCTTCAGAATAATTTGTTTGAAGTGTTTGACATGTTTGACTCATTTGACCTTGAAAGTATGTCAAGGTAATTTTCATTTTCAACTTTTGTCAGGCTTTATCCCAGGAAGCCACCAGCCTAATATTAAGATTCTATCTGTTCCTCTCAGTTCTTCACACATTTAACCCCATTTAACCCCCGATACCTTCAAAGTAGGTAAAGTTCATTTCTATTCTCTAACTTTTGTCGTGGTCTATCTCAGGAAGCCACCAGCGAAATATGAATATTCTATACCTTTTAGTTCTTCATAAGTCGTTTGAAGCGTTTGACATATTTGACCACTGTGACCTTGAAAGTAGGTCAAGGTCATTTTCATGCGCAAACTTTGTTTGGCTCTATCTCGGGTAGCTACTCATAGTTTGTCTCTCTCTATTCCAGGAAGAAGACAGCCAAATATTAAGATTATATTCCTTTCAGATCTTCAGAAGAAGTCGTTTGAAGTGTTAACACATTTGACCCCTGAGGCCGGTTAAGATCATTTATTCTCAAACTTTGTTGTGCTCTTTCCCAGTAAGCCACCAGCCAAATATGAAGATTCTATACCTTTTAGTTCTGCAGGAGAAGTGAAGCGTTTGACATAGTTGACCGCTGTGACCTTGAAAATAGATCAAGGTCATTTTTATTCGCAAACTTTGTCGTGCTCTATCACAGAAAGCATGCTCTTCAGGCAGCTGAGCTAACAATTAATCAAACATTTGTTTCTACATTAAAATGTACATAACAAAAATACCGTCATACACCAGCATCATAAACGAATATTACAATTGTATCTCTGGCAAGTTAGGTTCGTTTTAATAAAATTGCGTTGATACATGAATTTATTGTTAAGGGCTTAACGTTCTGAACTTGTTTTTAAGGCATTGACGTTCTCGCAACAGCCATGGTCATAATTATCAGGGTTTGGTTTAGGTTCATAATTGTTTAACGTCCTATCAACAGCTAGTCATTCAAGGACGGCCTCCCCTGTCTGCAATATGCATTCGTGTAGTGTTTGCGTGTGTTTTGGGAGGCTGTGATAATTATGTTCGTGTTTGTCTCCTTGTGATAGCGCAAAACTGATGCCGACTTTATAGTGCTACCTCACTGAAACATACCGCCGAAGACACCCAGCAGGACACCCCACTCGGTCACATTATACTGACAACGGGCGAACCAGTCGTCCCACTCCTAAATTGATGAGCTTAAGCAGGAGTAGAAACTACCATTTACAGACTCTGGTATGTCGCGGCCAGGGGACAGAACCCTTTCTCACAGGGCCGAACGCTCAACTAAAGGCTAAAAGTGAGGCATTGCCAAGGGAGACATTAGGAAGATGAAAGTTGATTAGAAAGAAGAGACAAGTGATACCAGAGGGATCTTGGCGCCCACCATTGCACCATCTTCATTTGTTCTTTGTCAGTCCGATCTTTTCTCTTCTTTCCTCTAATCTGTTTGATCGAGTCATGTTAACAGTAAATGCACCTTGAGGTAACTTTTGATCTAAACTTAATACGGATGTGTATAAAAGTCAACCTTCACATATTTACTAGTACAGTACTTAATGTCAAAGAAAAAGAATCGATCATTGCAATATGGGAAAGATCTGTTCAGTTCTTCCTTTAGCCATTTTGATTTTTTGACCAGTCTCAAAATATAACATGCACAACGAGGGATCAAGGGGAATCCTTAGATTATTCCTGAGAAATAGTACTAACAACCCTTCAATGTCAAAAATCGAAGATGGCTGTCGGTAGGACATTTTGTTTAACTGATGAGTTTCAAAAGTAAACATGAACAATAAAGGATAGTGGGGAACCTGCATTTTTTGGGGGGCGAGTAAAAAAAAAACACTGGCCCAAATGACATATTGGTGGCCCAAATCATTTTGGGAAGAAATATTTCCACAGCATTTAACACAATGCTTCAGCACATTTAAATAACATATAACATGACAATGTTTGTAATAAGTAAAACAGAATAAAACATTATATTTTTAATTCTCCTACCCTAGTTAAAACCTGCCATGATCCACTCCATTCGGGTCTTCCCAAAAAGAAATACACAAAACTCGCACCTCAAAGAAAACACCCTGGCAGTATTTATATAGAAAATCTGGAAAAAAAATCATCACATTTTCTAAATCACAGACAGTTTGATTCAAATCGAAGTAATGACAACTGAAAAATGTACTGCCTCCCGGTTAATGTAGAAGGGACTATAATTTCTTTTATTCATTAACTTTTCGACAGTCACCCAAACTATTTTTGTTGGACCAGTGACTACCTCACTTTTGACAACTTTTGGTCGCTCGAGCAAGACTTTACCCGCCATTGGCGAGCAGGCAACCGTTCAGACACTGCTGCACAACAAGGGAACAATGGGAACCTACATATACAATTTGAGAAAGATCCCTCCCGTACTTCCCGAAATAGCGATAACAAACTTTCACTATCAAAATCCAAGATGGCTGCCTGTTGACCATGTTGTTTATCTGATCAGTCTCAAACGTTGCCCTGCACACCTAAGGACCAAGGGGAAGCTACATATAAAATTTTAGAAAGATCCTCTGGTACTTCGTGAGAAATACCGATAACAAGAATTGTTTAAGGACGGACGGACGGACCACGGACGCAGGGTGATTTTAATAGCCCACCATCATAAAAAGATAAGATCCTAAATTTAGTCGCCTCTTACGATCATGGAATGGGGGCAGCAGGTACAATTATACCTGCAGGAACGGTCATATGAGGACGGGCGCCTGAGGAGACACCATCTGAAACACAAAGTAAATAGAAAAGAAAGAAGACGGGATCATTTGGGATCTTATTTTTTCTGTGTGATAAATGCTTTTGTTTCTGTCCCCTGGCCGAGGCATACTAGAGTCTGAAATAAATGGTAGTGTCTACTCCTGCTTAACGATTCACATGCATTTGGATACAGCATGTCTATTCTTAATTTCTCATAAAGCGAATGAATATTAGACAGAAACAATCCTCGATTCTGCAGGGAGAGGGGTAATATTAGTCGCCTCTTACGATCATGCAGCGATATACAGCAGGTCTATTCTTTCCAAGAACCTGAACGGGCTTACCGGAACCACAAACGCATATATGTGCTATGTGTTTAATTGAATTTGATTGACACGCAAGTATAAGTAGGAATAGTTCAAAAATAACGCTACAGCAACAGGGATAGTCGTCCCAAATATCAATGACTATTGGTCTTGTTATACATACAAGCTGACTGGTAAGGCATTAAAGTAATACCCCGTCGGATTATGCGCGTCAAACTCCTACGAACAGTGGTTAACCAACATAGAGTATAAAAAAGCGAAACACCTCCGGCCATACCACATAATTCACAAGATCTTTCCTGTATATTAGGGTGAAAGGTATACGAAAGGAGTGTCGGAAAGTGTTTTCTTTTGGCACCAAACTAAAAATAAATTAACAGTTGCACTTCTGCAGTGATGTTTTGTTTGATTTGTTATTGTAAATATTTACGGCCTATCGACAATATTTTGTTATTTAGGGCAAAATAACAAGGTGAAAAGGGGCATTCACAAAAATGAATACATCAAAGTAGAAATACAAAAAGGTCAAAAGGTATACAAATGTAATAACTTCAGCATGATGAAAATAAAACACATACATATAGAAGTGAAGCATGGTTTAGTTTCGCTTTGGTTTTGCTTTATTTAACGTCCTTTTAACAGATAATGTTATTTAAGGACGTGCCTCAATATGTGTTCTATGTGTGCTGGAGACAGTTTTTTTTTTTTTTTTTTGTATTTTGCTGTAATTGCCTCTTTGTGATAGAGCAGAGGTGATTCCTTCTTCATCTGGATAAACGCTAAACATTAAAGCCAAAAGTGAGAAATGAAAGGCAGTTAGGATTAGATAGAAATCCAAAGATCCCAAATATGTCAATGGGTGCAGCAGATTTGAAGCATGGTAAGCTTTGTAAGTTGGGAATTCATATTTTAGACGAAGTTGTTAGTATAACATACATTACGGTTTATCAAAACAGGATAGGTCATGCGGGCCAACAAACGGTTCTTGGAATGTATATCCCCCGCTTGCATGGCATATTGTAGGTTAACATTATTGAGGTTAGGTTTTAAACATGTGAGTATCGTGCTGTTGAGAGATAATGTATAGCTAGAAACTTGAAGGGAAAAAAAACTATTCCTCATTGATTATCTGTAAATATGCACAAATCACATCGGATGTTCATACGGAATTTGGTCTAAACATCTAAGCAATACCTACAGCAATTATCACACGAAAATCAAAGAGTGCCCGAGATGAGTGGAGAGTTGTTCGTTAATCAAGGGGCCATAACGCTGCCGAAAGAAGTCCGATTAAAGTGGTTGTCGAACTTGTCCCGAGCCTTTAATGCGTTGAACCCAGTTACTAAGTTTTAAGAAAATCGGATAATATTTGCGAAAGTAAATGATCAGAAACGGCAGTGATAGGTTAACATTTGTTGTAGTTATTGTACGGAAAGAAAAAGCAGCAGATAATGACGCCTTAACTCCGCTAAATAGGGTCCGCTGAAGGTGTTCATCGAACTTGCCAATCCCTTAAAACATTTAACCCTGTGACCCAGTTTGAAGAAAATCGGTTAACATTTGTTGTAGTTATTGCACGGAAACGAAGCGTGACAGACCGACAGAGGTACAAACCCAAATCAATATCCCCCGTTTCGGCGAAAGCGGGGGATTAAAACATCGAACAAGCTTAACGGTAAAAGACAATTTGAATATTAAAAAGAGGTATCTCAAATCTCTTTTCGAAAAGTCAGTATCTCTACAATTCTAACCTACTTGAATACATGTCCACTTATGAAAATCAATTCAAGTTGACGTTTATCTTTTTCTTTTTAGTTCGTTTTATCTTATTTCCTTTAGCATGTATTGTCTACTTTTATTGGCCTCTTTCGTGTTGAGGGGCCGTAATGATTTTATTAAAAAGGCCAACAGCTTTCAGATAGCCTGATTCTTTTCCAAAAGAGATTTAAGACATGATATATTCTTATAGAAAGGGCCGGTTTCCAAAACGGCCCCTTCTCTGATTCAAATTTCCTGTTGGTGGTGCATTGCCCATGCCATTGTGGTCACAAATCTATAAAGTATAAAGATATAGGTCACTTGGTTTGTTTTTTATGGCTCCTCAAAGTTGTACCTTTCAGAAGCTGTCTAGGTGTTGATAAAATGTGCATGTTATGTAAAATATTAATGAAAATCTAATCAAATGATGGTCACCATAAAGAATACATTCATGGCATGATTGTGACAAAAAAATCATGTTTCCATCGCGCCATTTGGCTGTTTTATGGAAGAAACAATCTCAAAAATGCCATTTTCGATTATAACATTTTAGACACAAAAACTGTGTTTTTTAGAGAATACACACTTTTATGGGCGTTGGATGCAAACCAATTTTTATCCTATTAAACAGTACGTAATATGCTATTGATGAGAGGAAAAATCATCAAAATGTAAGTGGTGGAACATTTTCAAATGTTGGGTTGAATTAGCCTATGGTTGAATTGCCGATTTTCGACTTTCTTTAGATAATTAACAAAAAAACGAGAGTATTTGCTCGGTATGTTGAGAATATGTACACAGATATGAAAAAAAGTGAGAGAAACACTTTTTCATAAAAAAAATTCAAGATGGCTACTTCACAAGTCCCCGTGGTTGAAGACATTGGCTGACAAATAGACAGAACAACAAACAAAACGTGTTCCTTATGATTTTGGTTGGTTTTCGCATTTACGGGAGTGTTCATAGCTACGGGCGATTGTATAATACCTATATTTATAAGTTTGGTTAGTCACATGGTAACGGGGATCTTTCATATCGAGCCCCAAACATACTTTCGACATATGCACTCCGTTGCCGCATGGAAAACTATTTCAAGTTTTGTCGGAATTTCTTTACCTGTGGTTGTAATGGTCGAGGGTTTTCCAGCGTCCTGTAATACCCAAGGTAGTACAAGATACTGGAGATGTGCGCACACATTCCCATCGTTCTCTCTCCAACTGGGCACTGGCAGTAGTAGTCCTTTATTGGGGCCTCAACATCGGGTGAAACGGTGAACCGTATCCAAACGTTATATTTCGTTTGGCTTTTGTGTCGAGAATGTATTTGACATCGGAGAAGGTCTGGGGAGTGCTGGTAAAGCCACACCTCATAGTCTCCGTCATCACTTAAATGTTCGGCGATGTAACCAGGAGCCAGAGATATCTGATACGTTCCACACGTAATGGTTCTCAAGTAATCAAGATCGAGACGGGGAAACAGTACGGAAGATGCATCCATCTTGACAAACTCGGACCTTGCCCGTCTAGATAGATCCGGATCTGTCTTGACTCTCTGAGCTAAACCATTCGGTGTTGTCAAACGGTCCTTCATACGTTCAGCCATTAGCCTATCTTTGGCATCTCTCTCTGGAGATCTCTGGTAGATCGGTCCTCTAATACCATTCAGACAGGCTGTGACGGTTCGAAGCAAAGCCTCGATGACATTGATAAAGCTGTTAGACACCAATTGCGTTCGGAAGAACGTCCAGTGTTTCAGACGACCATGATAGGATTCCACAATCCACCTCGATTTGGTGATAGTTCTGTCAAGATTTGCTTGGACGTCAGAATGTTGACTTTGACCGGGTTTCAGGTATGACGGCATGCTAGCATTGAGGCCAGAGGCTTCGAGAACTGGTAGGACATCTCTAAAACCTCGGTCAACGACAACGTTGTCGTCTGGTTGTAGCCAAGTAACTAGCTTGTCCATGACTTTTTTTGTAATTGTAGCATCATTTTCGCTGCCAGTGAATGGTCCTACTGTGTCCAGAATGTAGCCATCTGGTAAGGCGATGCTCATGAATTTGAGATAGTTTCTCTTCTTCTGGCCACAGTAGGACATTCTCTGGAGCTTGTGGTCGGAGCTTTTCTGGATATAAATATAGGTGCCATCTAATATGGCAGTGGCTTTATCTCCAAAAAATGCTTCTGAAAAGACAGTATTGTGCCCGAGCAACTGTTCTCTTGTCAAGTGATCCGGACCTAGAAATTGTGGGACTATCGATGTGTCTAATGCCTGTACTATGGAGTGGAAAGTTTTGGACACACTTGACTTGGAAATTCCAAAAAGAGAAGAACACTGACTCCAGGAAATGTCGGTTTTCAGTTTTACCCAGAACAGTAATAGAGCATCGTGTGTAGTCTTGGTATATATACCAGATGAAAGATATGGGGAACAGTGCGAGTGGATTTCGAGGAACTGATCTTTGGACCAACCTGTCCAGGCCATGCATGCCGAGTCATCAAGAGAAGAAAAGCTTATTGTAAACGCAGACTGGTTCTGTGAAAGGACGTGCGACACCTCTAGGAGGTCATTAATGATTTCGGACGATTTTGATGGTAACTGAGATTCCAAGGAACCTCTACCATCAAGGACAACCTCTGTAGACGGATCTAAGTCGTTACCAATAAGGTGAATGGAGCAGACGCGGGATGAGGTGGGACACCACAGTTTGTGTGAATAGATCAGGTGATGTCTTGCACGTTTTGGTAAGACTGATGATTTTGTTCCATTTCTTGCAAAGGTAACAAGACAGAGACAGCATTTTTTGTGTGAAGATGATCCATTCAAAAGATCATGAAGGGTCAGCAACGGCAGGATATGGGACGGGGAGTCGTCTTCTTCCTCTATTTCCTGGTTCTGCTCGGGTTCAGGTTCAGGCTGATTTTTGTTCCGAAGATACTTCATGTAGCACTTCTGGCAAATAAGTGCTTGTTCCTTTGCTGACATCAATCCTTGTTGCACCAGCGTATCTAGGAGCCATTTATATTGTGGACTATTTACATTGCGTGCACTTCTGTTCTTATTGCCACTACGTTTCTTGAAGTATACTTGACACCCTTCTCCAACACATTTACCCTCCATCTTGAAACAATAACGATTGGTTTATGAAGCGTCGATAAAGTAACAAAATAGCAAGCCACCGATGATTGCTGTAAACAGCTAATACTTAGTAGTTTGGTACAATTATGCGAAAATGTGTGATAAATAACGAACAACTAATTACACAAAATAACAAGACAATATAATAAATCACATTCAATACCTCCAAGAAGCGCAGAATTGATTGATTACTTAGAACAAAATAAAGTATTTCATATGGATAATCTATCTATTCGATGTGGCGTGGTCGGCAGGCACAAAGAAAGTGAGACAAGTCAGGGTCCCAACCCTGACAGAGCCACAACGCTTTGGAGATGGGACAATAAAACAAGGAAAGTGAGACAAGAATAGCTAGCGTCGAGTCAATGATTCCGTAAACGTATAGACAAAGACAAGAAGATACGGATAAATGTACAAGGCCACACGATCAGAAAATTCAGAAGAGGACAACTTGAGATAGAACAGTATTCATGTATCAGGGTGTCCTCAGTGTAAATCTTTATATCGATACTGTTTATTTAGTCGTTACACATCATAAAACTGTCATGAAAATATCCGCTCTGATATTCAATATAAAAGTTTGTATATAATAAGCTATATAATAGGGTTTCAGACAAGGTTGTTACTCATTTCCCCTTTTCTTTCAATTTACAACCACATTCAGGCGGCGATATGAGAACGTTCCACCACATGGAATTAGCTGATTTTTGGTACACATATGAAACAAGTAAAGCTCTATCCGATTTTCTGATGGAAATTTGCATCCAAAACTATATAACGGGAGAAAATTGCAATTTTATGGCATTTTTCTTCATAATTGTGTCTCTGCAAGTGCATTTTCATCCGAGAATATTTTTTTTTTTGTTTTATGAATAAACACGATGTTTTGGAAATATTTATCAAAAGAAATTTATACTATGTTGCGAATTACAATTTCGAGATAACCTTCTTTTATTTACGAACTTATGTCTTTGATGCTGAAATTGACAACTTTATAAAAATACATTTTCACTGAAATTATGAAATCTGGGTGTCGGAAAGGTGTAAAATTATTCTTCGGAAAAGAAAAAAACAGTAGTTGAGCTAGATAAGAAATTATACGGGGGCAGGCTCCTATGGAGAATTAACATTACTGGAAACAGGCCCTTTCTAGTTGACTGAAAGTCGACAATCTTATATCATGTGTTTAACTGTAAATGGTTCCTGACACGCTATACAATTACAAAATCCTGAAATGTAACAATACATTGTATATGCCATATTTACCTTCATTATTAAATATATTTGAAATATTGAGTAGATTATGACATTTATTGTTTAATATCTTCAATTTTTATCAATTTCTGAAAAGATTACCTCAAATTATTTTTGTTCGAGACAAAAATATCCAGGTACATGTTACTACGATACGTTTCAGCGGACACGATGTCGTGAGTAATGTTTGATTTTAGTAGCTTTAACGTCAAGGTATCCATTTTGGTGATATAAGAGTAGACGGTAGATTTTGCATGTAATGTTTGTATTTATAAACGATTGCATTTCGTAATGTCTATAATGAACCTTTTATTTCAGATGCACACAACTTATATTACTTCTCGGTTCAAAAATTACACAATCGAATCAGATGTTTTCTAAGAGTCTTACCTTACAGTCTTTCTGTTTTACTTAGTTCTCAAAAGCATGTTATCAAGTTCTTTCGCAAGTTGTCCGTCGTTATACGTTTAGCGATAATTTCCATTAAATTTAAAAGTGGCTGCAGATTGACAAACCATTAACACACATTATATAATTAAGAGACTAATGTTTTTACTAATTTCTAAATAGACCACCAATGATTTAGTTGATAAGCTAAGTAGTATATTACGCTTGAAATAGTGTCAAAACAAATACAGATACTGAAAAAAGATGTTCTTATTATCAAACTTTAGATGACGTTGATCACAAATTTAGCAAAAAGAAATTCACGTTTCTGGCGTCGATTTAAAAGTGTTTATTTTGTGATCAGGCTATACTTGAATATTTTGAAATGCCCCTCTGCAAGTACTGATGATGACAAAAATGCAAATTCATAGCTTTTAATTGTTCGTCATTATTTTCAACTATTTAATCCCGTTTGGGTTCATGTGCAGCAAAAAAATACAGAGTTGAAGTTTTCTTATGACTGCGCAAAAGCGTGCTTGTATTTTACAAATTGAACATCGACCTTATTGTCATACTTATGACTAACAAGTTAAAGCCAAAGATCTTTAGATTAAATGCACTTGTTTCAAACAAGATTTTATGCCATTATTGTATGATTATTTAAACTCAATCATGTATTTTGTAAGATCTAAATGGCAAAAGAATTGGAATAAATGCGTAGACAACGAATTACACTCCCCTGTTAAACCTTTATTCCGTGAATAGTATCCTACCTGCAGAGACATCAACCGAGACACAATTGCCCTTGTCAGTACTCAACCAGCCTCCTCAATGCATAAGCATTGCACGAACCAAATACAGCTAAACACTTAAGTAAAATTGCAGCGACCTTCAGACAACACTAGAACATTTATATAATAATATAACAAATCTCAAACATTTCTTAACGTTCATCTTTAAGTGTCATAACAACAACTTGTTCACCTGTGGTCAATATGATTGCATCCGGCAGGATGCTGTGCTGGGTGCCTTTGGCATGGTATTTCAGTGGAATAGCACAATAAGGTCGGCATCAGATCAGCGCTATCACAAGAAGACAAGTACACCGATATGCCCCGTCTCAAGTACATATACAACTATGTACGCTTACACAACACACATGGAGGCACGTCCTTAAATAACCTTGGCTGTTGACAAGACATTAAACAAAATAAAACCACACTAAATCCAAACGGTAAATGTCGCAACAATTTGAGCCTACCTAATAACTGTTGTTATGTTGGAAACGATAAAACTTACCAGCATAGCCACTTCATTTAAAATCAACGTCGTCTGTTTGTGTCTTTTTGTTTGTTCGATGTTATTTCTCTACCCTTTATTGTTAACAAATACCTCTTTTGTATTAATGAGCCGTTACGAATTTAACAACTGACTAACTACACCAAATTGATCTTTATAATAACATGATATATTTTACCTCGTTTACACCTTTATACTTATTGGTTTTAGCTTCATTTAGTACTTTTTGTGATTTTTTTTATTTTATTGTGTTAATTTGCCTTGAGTTTCCGCATTTTGTTCACAACTTAATTTCCGTTTATAATTTACACCATCGTTTCATCTTTTGCCGTGGTGTAAATTTAGTACGCATCCACAACATGTGTTCAATATTTATTTTTCTAATAATCAACAGGCAACGTTTCTAGATAAATTTGAAGCTCCATATATTGATTTGATGTAAAGGCACAATCAAATCGATAGTATTACTCCCCGATGAGTGCAACAATTAATGGAAAATGATTTGACAAAATTCTTCAATGGAAATCATGTGTCGTTCGATTCGTAATGTGTTTATTTCTACTTGCGTTATAATTGGTAACCATCTGGATTGATCAGTGTTACCAAAAGGTAATTATCATTGGAGTTTTTGTAGGATCTTAGTAAATTTATTAAATCTTTTGAACTATCAGGCAATTGTCATTGCAATAGGGATTGGAGCCTGACGGTTCTGACAACAGATAGTAATCACTTAAGCAACGCTAAGTACATACTCGACAGAATCGCCCTTCATATCCCTATAATGTAATGTCGTGTCTCGAACAATGGGTACCGACTTTCTCTAATACATTGTACCATTTCTACCGCATGCTCTTTCCAGCATCGGTGAATTAAGATGCGTTTGAAATGCCGGGGAGCACTCTGGTTGCCTTATTCGCGTTATTTATAAAGGCAAAAGCGGATGCTTCAGAGAGAGAAAATAGAAATGTGATTTGGCGGGATTATTGCGTTGATGTGTGAAGTTGTTGCCTAGACCAGCGCCACCATTTGCACAGACAGTCGGTAATGTTGTCGGATTTTTTCCCCAGGAACCCGGACATTGCGGTAGGGTCGTCTTGATGTCTTCGGCTTAAGGTTCCCCACGACAATATTATCGACGAAAGGATATCTCCCATCTTTTTTAAGGACAGAATAAACCCTTGTTAGCAACTCATTAGCATAGGCCGACTTTTGGTTCGGTGTTATTGACTATTTCGTCTATTTCGTCTGTCGCGGGTGTGCCGTTAACTACATGTATATCGGTCGGTTGTTCGTACTCATTTCAACGAATATCGGCCTTTATGATTTGTATATTTGAACAGATACATAACGTTCGACATAAAAAGAATGGTAACAAGTTTCTGTGTTCAAACTTTCTCACGGATAAACAACGATGTATGTGCCTCCAGTGAGGAAATAAATGATGTAATAAATGATGTTGTGTAACAAAATAACAGTTTAAACCTTCAACTTGTGGGTGATGTTTGCAAGTTTGGAAGTTGTAATGCGGAAGATAAAATCGTGCAGTAATCAAAAGAAAAACTGTAAATGTGAAATTATATGGTGCAAAAGGTATCAAAAATAAAACTTCGCATCTAAAAACGTTATACACATATAGCTGTCCTGCTGTGACCATAAAAGATATAACAAAGTATTGATAATGCTATCTGATCATCGACCATTCCATTGGATTAACGCGACGTGTTCGTGAAATCTCATTTGTCCTCGTTCTTGTGCCTGTGCTAGGCAACAGCTAACAGACGTTTGAATATGTACCATGTGTGTTTGGTATGACAGAATAGTATTTCATTCGAATCATACTCTTTTGAGAAAAATCTTCTGAGACGTTTGTCTAAATCATGACAGTTGACAATGAGCAAATACGCTCTAAATCATGCAAATTAATTATATTGGTGTGTTAAAAAGGAAGCAACCTATCAAAACAACCGTCTGTTTAGTGAGAACACTGGACATATGTTAACATCGCCGGCTGGAGAACAGCACATTGTGGTGAGTACTAATTATGTTGTAATAGGCAAAAATAGAGCATTCAGATTTTATAACATCTTTTTTCAACAGATAATTTTATATTCAGAGGGAAGTTGTGCCTCTTCGTAGAAGAACCGTATTTTATTCAAATAATTAAATATTGCAGCCTAATGAAGTGTTATTCCTTAACGTAATGTGAAAATAGCTATTGCGATTCACTTTGTTTGAATCGGGGTAAAATAGCGTTTACTTTAACCCTAATAAATTCTATGGAATGTTACTTTTGTAGCACTTATGTTCCAACAGGTACATATTACCTGGCAACAACTATAGCATAACACCTGTTGCACAAACATCGATTTATCAACAAATATTTAGCATTTTTTGAAGAATTATAGAAAATATTCCCTACAATGAACAATGGTAGTAAATATTCCCTGTAAAAATTTGTTCATCAAATAGAACAATATTTTTTATTTTTTATTTTTTTAAATGATCATATATTGCACGAGTACGTCCAATCTTCTAAGGTCTTCGGGAAATTAAGCTGAATCAACGGTAAAAAGCAGAGTTTGTTTTTTGGTTGTTTGGGGTTTAACCTTTTTTTGTTTTTATTGTGTTTAACGTCTGATATGTATATTGGTATTTTTGCCTCCTTGTGATAGCACGGATCTGATGCCGACTTTATAGTGCTAACTCACTGAAATACCATGTTTTTTGGCATGGCATTTCAGTGAGATAGCGCTATAAAGTCGGCATCATATCCGCGCTATCACAAGGAGGCAATCACTCCAACATACCATGTCGCCTCCATACACACACGCAAGCACTACACACATAGAGGCACGTCCTTAAATGACCTTGGTTTGGTTTGGTTTAGTATTGTTTAACGTCCTATCAACAGCTATGGTCATTTAAGGACGGCTTTACCTTTGTTCAAGATGCATGCGTGTGCGTTTTGGGAGCCTTTGCTATGTTCTTGTTTGTCTCCTTGTGAAAACGCGGAACTGATACCGACTTTATTGTGTTACCTCACTGAAACATACTGCCGAAAACACCGATCAGAACATCCCACCCGGTCACATTATACTGACAACGGGCGAACCAGTCGTCTAACTCCTAAATTGCTGAGCGTTAAGCAGGAGTAGAAACTATCTTAGCTGTTAAAAGGAAGTTAAACAAAATTAAACAAAACCTCAGGCACCCAACACAGCATTTTTCCCGGCCAATTTATACTGACAACGGGTGAACCAGTTGTTGTCATTTCGCTAAATGCTAAATGTTAAGCAGGAAAGAACAACTACGTTCCATTTTTAAGGACTTTTCTTATTTTCAGGCTTTTAGACAGAACCGATTGCCTCCCTCACCTAGGCGATTGTTCATCAATAAATCAAAATTGATGTGTTGCTAAGCAAGGCTCTAGGAAGCAAAAGGCTGTTAGAAGAAGAGAGAGAAATTAAAAAAAAATAAAGAAAATATTTTGTTTTGTTTAACGTGTTCATACATCGATATATGAGTAACAATAGAAACTACACAGTGAACAACACTATCTTTCTTCTTTTCAAAGCTTTTCAATTCAAAATTAAGTAACGTGAGCAGCCCTTCGAAAAGTTTTATTCATTTATAACGCTTGTGACGTACGCGCATTTTCCGGCTGGTCTGGTAATTACTCGATCGAATGTTCCAGAACAAAGCCGCGATGGTTTACTTACTTTCAACGAAGCTTGTTTGTGTATTCATGGAATAAGACATTTGCCATAATCCATTTGTTATATATATGTTATTAGACATTATGGATCCCGAATGTTTTCATTTATCAAAACGTTGAAGGAACTAACCTTTATTTTGGTATCATCGGGTTGAACTTCCTATCAACAGCTTAAGTCATTAAAGGACGTGCCTCTTTAAGTGTCTTTGGGCGAGCACGATAACAGTGTTCTTTACTTAAAACCAAATCAAACCAAACAAAAACAATATTTCTGACGAACGATTGGAACAAAGATGCCGGCATGCTATTTGTATCATCATTATACAAGCCGTTTCAAACTTTTCTCTGATAATATATTTGCTAATATTGCCATATTTGGCAAATAGAATATGAACAATCAGTTTATAATTTATTTTTTTGCATTTTGATTTGTGAGATCAGTTTAGAATTTACATACTTGAACTTTCTATTTGCAAAGTCAGCAATTGTGATTTTATTACGTAACTGTTCAGAATGTGTTTGTTGATCTGTTGTACTTACAGCATCTTATTCACGCTCGTGATGTTGACATGTGCAACCATTCGCCTCGATATACTTTGGTGATTTGTTGAGGGGTTTGGTTTGGTTTTATTTTGTTTAACGTCCTATTAACAGCTACGGTCATTTACGGACGGCCTCCCCTGTGTGCAAGATGCATGCATATTGTGTATGCGTGTGCCTTTTTGGAGGCTGCGATATGTTCGTGTTCGTCTCCTTGTGATAGCGCGGAACTTATGCCGACTTTATAGTGCTACCTCACTAAAACATACTGCCGAAGACAACCAGCAAGACGCCACCCGGTTACATTATACTAACAACGGCGAACCAGCGTCCCACTCCTAATTTGCTGATTGTTAAGCAGGAGTAGAAACTACCATTTTTAAAGACTTTGGTATGTCTCGGCCAGGGGACAGAACCAAAAGCCTTCCTCACAGGAGCGAACGCTCAGTAAATGGCCAAAAGTGAGGCATTGTAAAGGGAGACATTAAGAAGAAAGTTATTTAGAAAGAAGAGAAAATATAAGTCTCAAATCTAGTCGCCTCTTACAATCATGTAATTTGGGGCAGTAGATACAATTCTTACGCCCTACCTGCAGGACATTGTTGAGGGGTACTTGCAAGTCATCCTATACAACAGTATAAGAGTTGTACCTGCTGCCCCCAATCTGCCAACCTCTTTTACATTGCGTATACGCTATTAATAACGCAGTAAAAATATACGAAGTTGAAGAAAAGAGAGATATTAATATATTGATGCAATTACGCCATAGTTTGTTATAACAGCTGTGACATCAGTAAAATGATTTGTTTGTTTTCGTTTTAATGGGTTAACAGATGTGGTTATATTAAGGCGTGCCTTCATGTATGTAATGTTTGCGTGCGTGTGTAAATGTTTGTCCGAGGCTGATCTACATCACACATGGCTACATTTTGCGAAGGAAGACCAGCCTTATTGTCATGCATGCAATCAACCATTTACAGTCAAACACTCTATAATTAAATGCGCTGATTTCAAACAAAAACGCGACAGATTTTATGATGTACCGTTTATGAAAAGATAATTCGATACAGTTTCAATACAAAAAAAAACCAACTAGCGATAGTGCGAATCTGATACCGATCCCTTAAGGTGCTACATGTATCGCACTGAAATACCATACCGAAGGCACCCAGCAGTCCTCTGCTAGTTTTGGCTGCTGTAAACCTCAGCGGCAAGCAATTGGTTCTGCTCAGAAATATGCAGAACTTTCATAAAAACCCAAGAGATGTTAGATTCCGACTTTACACGGCTGATACTTCACAATGACAGGTAAGTTACTCCGTAACTGCCCTCAAGTGACGATTCCTCATTTTTAACCCGTTGTAATTTGTCTCCAATTCCGAATAAACATTGCCCATTATCTCATATGATCGGATAAAACTATATTGACTGTAAAACTGGCCACATAAATGGATTAGGTGTCTCCCTGTGCGAATGCAATGTGGGCCCCCTTAGGGATCATTTTTCTTAGTGTATCTTAAAATGTAATGTCTATATATAATGCAATTTCTCAAATTCATCCAAGTCACAAATGTAATGTTAATGTATGGCGAAGTACACTCTGAACATTTGTCATCTAACTGGTTTGTATAACGCCCGATTTCAAAGATTAGAACTTGTGCAAGACATACACAACACATAAGGCTCGCACAAGTCTTAACAACGCTTTTTAAGTGAGTCTTCATTTAACAAGAGTGTCTCCATTTGAATGCAACGTCTTCGTCTACTATGTGTTTGATACATACTCCGCTACTTTTAAAGGAATATACATTTGCGTAATTTTGTTTGTATCAACGCTTGCAGGTTCGGGGTAATATAGGCCTGCTGTATCCCACTGCATGATTGTGAGGGGCGACTAATGTGCCCCCGCAAAATCGGGATTGGAGAAGTTTCTTCCTTGTCTTCTATTAAGGGAACATCGAAGAAATCAAGAATAGACCTGATGTATTCCACTGCAAGTGTATGGTAAAAGACGCCAATGTGCCAACATTAGCCTTTTCGTTTCACGAATATACAGGAAATACCTGTATCACAAAGTGTTTTAGTCAATTCACTTTCCTAATATAGTAGATATAATTCTACTACTAATGATCACTTTCTACGTTTCATTAGAGATGGACGTGTGTGGAGTGTAGTTTTGTTTTGTTCGCTAAGTTTAGCATCTTATTGACTATTAAAGTCACCAAACTGAAAAAAAATGTTTCTAATTTTCATGAATACTGTTATATATGTAGACAGGTGTGTAGACAGGTGCGTTACATTTTTCTCAAATATTGTGCCCGACGGACGAGAGCATCAATCAAATTCCTTTTTGTCATATTCTTATCTTATGATTCATGATGTTCACCATTATTAGAAAATCAACACAAGGATTTTTATGTGTATCAAAATACGACAATACACTTTGAATCGTCGAAATCATAAATAAGTTTGTAGAATGTCCTCTTTATATATTTGACTTAATGCACCTTTGATATTTGATGTGGCCAAAAAATTGATTCATATGTCACTTCACGAAAGACGACGAAGAGGCAGAGAGAATCATCCCCAGAGTGTTTATCTCATCTGAATGAATTTTTGAAAACAAATAAATATTGATAATTTAAAACGGTTTCGAAACCGGAAATACGCTTGGGAAATGGGATAGAGCAGTTGGATTTAAATCTGAATATAGCTGGGATCTGAACATTTAACAATCATACTTAATGTGGGAGATGGCGTTTTGTAAAATGAATTTGCAAAAACGGATATATTTGAATACAAGTTTAATAAACAATGTTGAAATATATTTCAAAGTGTCCGTTTGAGTTGTATCCGTCCTCATTCTAGAAAAATAAAACGTAATGCAAGTTTATTGTAATTGACTTTTTGATATTTTTTGCTTTTGATATGTTGCATCAGCACAGGTTAAGGGAAAACATTACGCTGGCAACTATTAAACGGACACACCTTCGAAAAAAGGATGCAAAGACAACAGACAATGGAGAGGTCCAAATCGTGAATGTGCTCCCGCCAATCACTAGGACAGTATTCTGGCGCTCATGGAATGCATTTGTTTTGTAGCGCAGGGAACAATATATTTCTAATGCAGTGGGAAAAAATGAAAATCTGACAAAGATGAAAACATTAAATTGATTGCATCATCAAACTTCAAAAGTGACATGTGATCTTACGCTCAATCAAATCTCCAATTGCAACCTTGTGTTTTATTTGCAATCTCCTACATACTTCTCTATTTGTATAATGTATGCATATAATCTCATACAATAATAGCACAGAAATGACTTTATAGCACTTCCTCGCTAAAAAGAAAATTGAAAATATAACCTGGAAACTCGGGTACTTAAAAATGGTAGTTGTTATTCCCTGTTCAACTTTCAACATTTGTGGAAATGGCAACAACTGGTTAACCCGTTGTCAGTATAATGTACCAGGGCGGACTGCTGTGCCGAGTGCCTTCGGCATGGTATTTCAGTGAGAAAGCACTATAAAGTAGGCATCAGATCTTCGCTATCACAAGGAGGAAAGTACGACAACATACCCTGTCTCCGCCAATCATACAAATATGCACGCATACACAACACATATGGAGGCACGCCCTTTAATATCCTTAGCTGTTCATAGTTAAAAGTAACTTTTGTCAATATAATATAAATGCCTAAACAAGTGAAGAAGAAACTAGAATTATGTCAGTGTGACATTAAAGCCGCTCACCACTTTAAATATAATTGCTTCAGTAACACGTTGAGCACCAATATCTACTATAATACATCAGATATGTGTTCTGTATTCTGCTAATTGAAAATCAGGTCATGTGATGATGTTGCCTTTGGAATTTCCAAAATCAATCACCTCTTAAATGATGCCTTAAACATATTAATCTTTCTCCTCTTTTTTTTTACCCACTTTTGTGACGCATTGTTGTAATTTTCATTAATTAGCATCCTCCAATGATGTGACATGAGCATTTACGTGCAGAATGGCAATAGGTGAATGGGTAATAAAGAATAGGTGCATTTTGTGCTTGTGAAATGAAGGATAATTAACAGTAGTGGGAAAATATGCATGGAGAAAAGAGATATTGTACTCCTTTTATTTTTTATTTATATAAATAATAATTATTAATATAGGTCGTGACTTTATTTACTATCATGGAATATTCATCACAAAATCTCACAAATGTTCTTGGAATATATTTCAATTATATTTCTCAATGCTACTTTTACCAACGAAATTTTTTATTTCCTTTACACAGGATTGGATAATATTTTGACACAGCGAGAATTCTTGTCAAACAGCAGCAGCGGTTGTTCTTAAATTGTTACATTTTCATAAATAAATACACCATAAATTGCATGCTGTGTTACAGAAATATTTGATAAGCATACACAGTTCACATAGTTCACACGTCTCAGAGCCACGTCCGTGGTAGCAACGATGGTTTAATTTTTTACCGTTATCAACCTATGCACGATATGTCATATTAAGTTCCCGTCTGAAACATCGAAATAGAGGTTATACTTCATCACTCATACGGTTTATAATTACTTCTTCCTTTTACTTACAAAATTTAAAAAAAGCTAGACCGTACAGACAGCGTCAATGCTTGACAATCTTACCATGTGCTTTCTCGAATCAGGGTCACGAAAACAAACACTCCACGCTCAAACCCAGTGCACAAATTTCACCACCACAACACTCGTAGAATACACCGGAGATAGACATTTTGTTTTCAGCAATTATTTAAAGTATGGATTATCATTTGGAGAAGAGTATCAGAAGACTTTATGTAACAAACAGGTGAGTGTCAGATATTCTACTTTCTATTTACGATAACGAAACTATATAGCGGAAGCATACAAGTCTGAATTATGCGCACGCAACCCGAACGGAAGTGGGTCCGTCATTTCGTTTTCTGGACAGAATTAATAAGCCGCTCGGCTCTCGCCAAGAGCGGCTTAATAAAAATTAAAACAATATTAAACTAATTATAAAGTTAGGACGTAAAGGGAACCACAGCACAAGTTTCACTCGCAAAGAGTCCAGGTTCAAGTTTTATTATCGAGAGCCTTCTCCCTTCTTCAAAGAGGATAAGGAAAACAAAATGGTGTCTTTAGGCTTAGAATTTCTTCCTCTGTCAGTTTTCCATAGGCTTCGCGGACAAAACAATTTGAGATTTATTTTGATGTTAAAAATAGGCAGTTAAACTTCAAACTTCTTCAATAGCAACATTGGTTAGTAATGTAAAGGTCCCAGACCCCAGCTATTTTTGCGATGTTTTGTCATACTTTTAACTTTCAAAGAACTAGTTGTTAATCTGTAAAATGCATTGCAACATGTGCTTTAATTGAACAGTTTGTTTGAAAATGACTAACACAAGTAATTTACAACAGTGACAATGATAATTTATAGTTTAACTTGGTGATACTCTTTGCCTGAAATTTAGAATATCCCACCATATAAAATTACTGAAGTTGAGAAAAATTCCACGTTTTTCTTTCAACATTCACATTTTTTTCCCCGTAATAACCGTAAATTGAAAAATGTCCTTTAGTTGAGGAGCGTTCTTGATACATGGATCTGATTTGCTTACAATTATGTTTATAATTGTTTTCTCTTTTCTGGGGCGACAACTCTTTCAGACATCGCAAATAATTGTGCACGTATACCGCTTCGATTAATTGAAGTCAACACATACCTATAACATTGACGAGGAAATATTATGAATAATTTATATCATACCTAAAACATATTGGAGCCTGTGCAAAGGCGACGGATTGTTTAAAATTCATCGAAATGACATAGTACATACGAACAACTTTGTTCAAAAATAATATTAAAGATTATTCAGAATTTCACTGATTAAGCATACATCGTAAAAATAAAATATATATGTTTCCCTTTATTTGCAAACAAATTGGAAGTGACGGGCATGGCAAAAGTGATCCTTTTCCTTTTGCAAGAAAAGATAATAACATATTTCGGCAATTTCATTAAACCACCAGTGCCATGGAAATACAGAATTCCGGAATAATTCTACAAAGTATTTTATGTTGTACAAATCCTGCCGTATCACGGCTAAATACGTGCACAGGATGCTACGTAAAATCCTTGTTTTTATTTTGCCTCTCTCTCTCAAACATTCAATCTTCGCAGGAATAGTATTCAATATTATTAGAATAATATTAGAAACTGTGACATCGTTGATAACAGGCAATTTCAACACGACCGAAATAAAATCTGCTTAGTTTTGCCAGGATTAAAATTGAAATCAGCGGACGCACGTCAAGACTAACGTGATTTGTATGGGCAATCAGCTGTATTTGTCATCTAGTACAGTCGCTCACTAGATTTGCGCTTCGAACGGGCCTGTCAAGAAAATTACAGATTGAAGTAATGTTTTAGACAAAGACCGGTCGATAGATTGTTGAAATCGATGGGTTTGTCAAATATTTATAAGAGTATAGCTGGTGGTAGAATATGAAGTATTATGTATTCGTGCAATTGTGTTATCTACAGACGAAATAATGAAGTATGATTAACAACTGGTTGCAATTTTGCAAAATGAAACACCTCGCTAGGGTCCATGAGATGATGATTTGTAGTTGTGTCGACACCAGGATTTCATCTAATGTTATTTCAACTATTGAAGAACGAACAAGATTCATGCCATAAGCATCTATTACAACTGATATAAAATACGTTTTTTAAACATGATGGCAGTAAAAAGGAAGAAGATCACAGAACCGAATGAATCATATTACCCCCCTATATTGGTAGTAACAAGAGATAGTGAAACAAGGAAAATAAGCACTTATCAAACAAATGATAATGTCAACATATTGATACCTTAGCATTATATGTCTTCGTAAAAGCAAACCTTATTGTTACAAGAGCATTGTTGAATTTGTTTTTAAAAAAAATCATCAAATGTGTTCAATTCAATTCCAAATTAGCAATGAATTTATTACATTAAATATATTTCTACATAAACCATATTCACGGAAGACATTCTTGCTTTTGCAACAGTGTTCTTTATTGTATACCTAATTAAAACAAAAACGGATGACAACAGCTGGACAAAAACAATATGATAAATCGTATCCCAATGCATGGGCCTTATTCACTCAATTGAAATTGCTAAAGGAAACATGGTATATGAAATTATAAGAAATGATCACAAAAATTTAACACGAACAAAATCTCCACTCTTCTAAATGAAAGAAATGTCGGAAAAAAATGAAATACAATGCATTTTATTCCAGTTTCAGTTATGATTTCAATAATAGTTTGTTAACCCAAACGGACAGAACAGTTTATGGAGGGGTTTGGCACGTTTTCTTTGTACAGTATGTTAGTTACATGTACTTGTTCAGTGTGTTTGTTACACGTATACAATCTTTGGAATTTTGAGCTGGCTCATATACTTTATAAACGGCGCTTCTGACGTACACTTGTAGACGGGAATTCACCAATTGACTGAACGATTTTTTACTTTCTGTATGGGACTTATGTATGTAATTCAAATGCTTTTGAATTTTATTAACCCTAAATTAGTACGCTGGCGCGAACAAGTTTATGCCCGTCACGCTCGAGCTCGTTGCATCATCCATTGAGATTAATTATCTGACAAAGAATCTTACAAAATTGTAAATAAACTTGCTATTGTCTCAAAACAGTTTAGATATTTCGAAAGGGATAAGACAAGGTGGTTCTACGTGGCTTTGCCTCTTTTGCAGAATTTCTAATAACATGGCATGCACATCAGCTTCCCGAGACATGCACATCAGCTTCCCGAGACATGCGCATCAGCTTCCCGAGACACATACATAGGCAATGTATGGTAATGACCTTTTTTGTGAGTCTTTAACATATTTTATATGAACTTCGAAATGTTCCCTATGTGTTATCGCAACGATATAAATTATAGTAATCGAAGACAACTATTTCAAAGGTTAGGCCTAGGAGATGGTATTAATATATTCATGAACCGTCAGTCGATTAACAGAGCCATCTTACATCTGAATCAAGTAGAACGGGTCACTTAATTAGCGTACATGACAGATGTCGAAGTATTCGATGGTTACAAAATCACGGAATAAATCCTCAACGAGTTTAATCGTTCAAGCCTCAGCTGTTTCGAGGACGTTTACCCCAAATAAATAAACATTACCTGAATTTTTCGATCCCCTGTAGTTCGGAGGAGGAAAAAGTCTACTGTTATCGTAAGAAGCGGCTTATGTGGTACCCCTGTAGCGTGGGGGAGAGGGGGGTCGTCTTTTGCTAAGCTGACATTCAATAAACCAACATTGATCTGCTTCCCCGGGGCATTGCAAGGCTTGAAACTTCTATCTTTTCTTTTCTTTTTGAAAACCTAGAGACTCATGAATGAATCACACACACAGAGGCACGTCTCCGAATGCCCTTAGTCGTTAGTAGGACGCTTAACCTTATAAAACCAAGCCCTTTTTATCTATTTTATATTTCCTGAGGACGCTGTCTCTGTGGGCTCCCTTTCTCATGTGACATGATATTCTTCGAAATTGCTAGGCTCCGAAAAAATAACAACATTACCAGCGTATTTGGAGAATGAGTAATCTGAAGTAATCTGATCACTTAATAATTTGCATCATATTAACATAAATACATGTTATTTCGAAAAATATATGCAAAAAACATCAATAAATATAAATGTTTACGAAATGTTTGCAGTAGTAATATTCCACATTAACATAACGTGTTATAGGTTTTTCCCTTTAAAGGGGCATCACGGTAAAGTAACTTTTTTTCAAATACTGCATAAACATATCAATTGAGACTCCTTATGGAAAATAACGATCGGATTTGGCTGAAATAGATTCATAAAAATGATTAAATCTAAGATAATCATCGGTATTTCTACCTGTCTGACTAACCTTTTGTTCAGGGATTTCCCTCTACTAGCGCATGCGCATAACACACTATTTCTTTGTAAACAAAATAACTGGCCGTGTGAAGAAAGCGAAAGAAAAGTGTTATACCGTGTCAGCTACGAAGCGAAAAGTTGCCAAATGGTCAAAAGATAGCGCAAGGAGTACGTCACGGAATCATTGCATGTGGGAAGTTTCAAAGGAGAAAATAACTGCCCTAGTAGTTAGTACGATGCATTTATTCTTCCGGTTAAGCTGAAATGGAATCGACAGAAATGCTAGCGCTGTTTATGATATGAATAAATATCTAAAACTATTAACCTGGCTAGTATCTTTGTCTGAGTTTGAACACAGATAAACTTAGTTTAATATGTTAATGGGCATGTATCGGAGAGAGAGTTTACTTTGTGTTTCTATAATTATACAGTGGTGTATGCGAAAGGAAGGGATAAGTGACTTAGAATTTATGATCATGTAACAACCTTTTCTCTATAAAGAATTAATTTTCGACTTCAGATATAATCGGTTTAATCTATGTAAAGTATTGAAAAAATATAATTATCAAGTACCTCAACACTTTCCATATCTGAAACATATTCTACATGTACACGTAGTGGTTTTGTCAGAAATGTTTGTTGTGTGTGATGGCTAATATGACTTACTAAATGTTAGCGTATGGAGACAGTGAAAGTGGGAAATATAATATACATACATTTATATGCATTGTCTCTATTTTTATACGCGTGTAGTTTGTCATTGCATATATGCACTTTGTGAAAACATTTGAAAAGGGTATTCGTCTCGTGAATAATCCTTTTTACAGAAAGGTTTGTCCCTTGGTTGAGGGAAGGTGTTTAGCCCCGTTCCATCTAGATCTGTACCGGTCACATTCCGGTACTAAATTCAAAATATGTTTATATATATCTACTTTATGTTTATGCCTATTATTATTGTTGACATTTAATTGTAAATGTATGACGGGAAAAGGCTGTGATAAATTGTAAAAGTTTGTGCACCATCCCTTGTTCAATTTTATTGGCAACAAATATGTTTAAAGCTAAATAAATATTGGTCTGAATATTGGCAAGTGTGAAATTAACTTCTGATGATGAATACTTGCTGTTCAATAAGTTTGAATACGGACTTAGAAATCATATTACTTGGTTTCATAGTGCGGTAAGAAATTGCAGTTGCCTAACGGCTCCTCTCTGGGGGCCCCTTTGGAAACCGTTTCATCTCGCTCAGACCACTTGTGTTTACTGCATAGTCAGGTGACGTTATCGGCGCTATTTTTAGCAGGGCTTTCCCGAACAATTCAATTGGTCAAACTGGACATTTGGAACGGACTATGAATATGGGGATAGCGAGGTAACATAAGTGGAAGTGCATACAATACATACATTCATTAAAAAAATATGTCTCTTTGCATTTATTTGTAACTGTTAGGAAATTTTGCTAGGGTTGGGTCAACCTTTTTGTTTTTAAACGCCTTTCTTAGCTAAACATCAATTTTGGCCTAGTATTTAAGGTTCGTCCAAAGAGTACGGCAATGGGTTCTCTCCCAAGACTTTGCCATAACAAAGTCTTTTAAATGGTAGTCGTTATTCCCTGCTTAAACTTCAGCATTAAGTGTAATCGCTACCCGTTTTCAGTATAATTTGATTTAGCTGTCAATAGGCTGT
Organism: Mizuhopecten yessoensis; assembly: GCF_002113885.1. NCBI lineage: Eukaryota > Metazoa > Mollusca > Bivalvia > Pectinida > Pectinidae > Mizuhopecten > Mizuhopecten yessoensis. Next base: position 2,955,493 of record NW_018408788.1, on the reverse strand, counting down.
TTAACAAAACAAACAAAACAAACGTTATTATTAATTGTATTTAGATGAAAGAAAATATAAATGGCAGAACATAAGCGTTATATAACCCGAATAAAATATCCATATCCACATATTTTTCTTACTTCATTATTCAGCCAGTATGCACGTCCAGTTTTCTAACAGTTTCCACTTGTTATAATCTTTGGCTTCCGTATCATACCCTCCTTGTATAGCTGTAATTTAATGTTTTTGATAGATGTAGTTAGTTTTGAAATTTCTGCAAGCATTTTCCGTTTTAATTTAAAAAAAATAACAGTGTATGGTGATACATATTTTTCATGCAATATCGGTTATGCATAAAAAGTAGAGGTTATAGCTGAGTTGAGGTTGTCAACTTTGTCACTGTGCGTAGATAATACATTCGTTACACATGCTTACATTTCAGCATATTACATGTTTTTACAATCCTTTAAAATAAAATGAAAATTTCATTAATATCATTAAATAACCAACCACTTTGATGTGTTCTTAATGTTAATGTCTATTTTCCATTGTTGTTTTTCCCTGAAACTACTTGGGTGGTAAAGCAATATAAATTCGAAGGTTGACAAATCAGGTTGATCCAGAAAGTTTGTGTTTAGCATTTCCTAGATGGCAATACTCTATTTAAAGACTGGTTGTATTTCTTTCTTTTTGTCAGTGTCTCTCCACAACATTACGCGAGTATTCACACACGCGTACTTTACACACGCACAGATACACGTCCTTAAATGGCATAAGCTGTAAATAAGAGGCTAAACCCAGCCAAACAAACACTTGCCTTACAGAGACATAAAAACTGAAACAACAAATTTCATAAAAAAAATATTACACGTGCATATTGTTACGTTAGCATTACCTACACGGTCTCCAGCACACATGAATGCACGTCCTTAAATGACCTTAGCTGTTAATAGGACGTTAACCAATATAAAACCAAACCAACCTTCTGCCGTCCCTAAACTGTTAACATAGAAATGAACATGGCCCGATAATAAATATTACAATTTTACTAACGAGGAACATGAAAAACTCTTCCGTTTATACGTATCAATTACCATTTATCGCGAGCTATTATATAGTTATTTATTCACAATAGGGGTCATAAGTTGTCCTCTGCCATCGCAAAGTTGTTAAATGCATACTTTAAATGCCATCGGAACAACAACAGAACATTTTATTACGGATACATTGAAGTACCGAGTTTTATATTCAATAAGGGCAATAAAATAACGATAGATATTCTGCGTCCATGTTTCTCTATATAAATACGCACGCTTCACCTTTATCTAAGGCATAAAAGAAAGGACATAAGGTACGTTTACGCTATTTGTACAACATCGTGTAGTGTCGAGGACGGTAAAAAGAATATACCTACTACATGTATTACACACAGCATGATTCCTAAGAGAAGACTGGTGTGGGATCTGTTAACGCCTATACCGTAGCGAGGACGAACAAAACCTTAATCAATACTTGGAACATGAATCTTTTGAGTTTTGTGTCTTATACTAAAGAATAATTAAAAGTGCATTGAAAACAAGATAAAAACCAATGAAACCTAAAACTTTTACACATGTGTGTTATAACCTTTTTGGGAGGTCATGGATGGCATTGAATATGCTTTTGCATTAAAATACAATGTACGTATTTATTAGCTCACCTGCCCAAAGGGCAAGTGAGCTTATGCCGTGGCGCAGCGTCCGTCGTCGTCGTCGTCCGTCGTCAACTTTTTNAAATATATCAGGTGACCGTTAAGGCCCATGGGCCTCTTGTTTACTAGAGTAATTTTGGTATGGGGAATGTTTGTCCATCCCTCTCTGTCCATCACATGTCTGTTACTTTTTAGCTCACCTGCCCGAGGTTGGTTCGACCCCTGAGGCCAGGGGGGGCGGGACCCTGAAGGGGAACTTAGCTAAATTTGCTTTAAAACACATCTCTTCCTAAACGCCAGAGAGGATTTCAACTAAATTCAGTCTGAAGCATCATAAGGGGAGGGCAATCATTTCTTAAATAAATGAGGTTGGTTCGACCCCTGAGGCCACGGGGGTGGGGCTCTGAAGGGGAACTTAGCTATATTTGCTTTAAAATGTATCTCCTCCTAAACGCCACAGAGGATTTCAACTAAATTCAGTCTGGAGCATCACTAGGGGAGGGCAATCATTTCTTAAATATATGAGGTTGGTTTGACCCCTGAGGCCACGTGGGCGGGGCTCTGAAGGGGATTTAGCTAAATTTGCTTAAAATTGCATCTCCTACTTAACGCCATTGAGGATTTCAACCAAATTTAGTCTGAAGCATCACTAGGGGAGGGCAATCATTTCTTAAATATATGAGGTTGGTTCGACTCCTGAGGCCACGTGGGCGGGGCTCTGAAGGGGAACTTAGCTATATTTGCTTTAAAACGCATCTCCTCTTAAACGCCTGAAAGGATTTTAACTAAATTCAGTCTGAAGCATCACTAGGANAGAGAGGATTTCAACCAAATTCAGTCTGAAGCATCACTAGGGGAGGACAATCGTTTCTTACATAAATGAGGTTGGTTCGACCCCTGAGGCCAGGGAGGCGGGGCCCTGAAGGAGAACTTAGCTAAACTTGTTTTAAAACGTATCTCCAAAACGCCAGAGAATATTTCAACCAAAATTGCTCTGAATCTTCAATGGGGGAGGGCAATCATTTCCTTAATAAATGAGGCTGGTTCGACCCCTAGGGCTAGGGAGACCGGGCTCCAAAGAGAAAAATTACCTAATGTTTTGCTTTAAGACGCTAATATCCCCTAATTGCCTGCAAACATTTCCTTATTGAATGAGGTTAATTTTACCCCTGTGGTCCTAAGAAATGGTACAGCTAGATTATCATATTCTATGGTGTAGTTTTTATAAATTGTTATAAATTGGTTTCTAGGTTTATAAAAGCTTATAGTTGAATGAAAATTAAAGTGTTGTCTAATTACACCCTGTACTATGACATTTTACTTATTTCAAAGTCTGTTAACAAGGCAACTCAATGGAGGCCCCTGATTAGTTGAAAGTCAGATATCGTGGTCCCAGTTGGGTAAGAATATAGCTCTTGTCTGGATTCGAGGAAATTTCATATAGAGATGTACTAAAGCATCTAGAAACAGTGATGGTAAAGGTTCCAAATGTCGGAGGAGGAAAAGCCGTCTGACAGTCTGAAACGCCAGCGAATGTCTGACGGAGCTACGCCCAAGCCAGAGAAAAAGTTGCTCAAGATGGCATCACCAGGTACGGCTAGTCAAAACAGTGATGTTGGTGTACAAATGCAAACTGTATTAGATGCTATAAACGAAATAAAACAAGGTCAAGACGGACTTAGGAAAATGTTTGATAGCAAGTTGGACATAATGAAAAAGGAGTTCATGACATCATTAGACGAAAAAGTGAAAGCCCTAAAAAAATATTTATATTTAGAAATGGGTAAAGAACAGAAGTGTGTGGATGAACTCGCTATACAGGTCACCGCGCTAGCACAGATAATGGGACACATAGGAAACAAGGTCGACACGGACGTAGTTAATTTGGTTACTCACGCGGAACCGGGTGCACGAGCTGAGCAGGCGGGTGGAGACGAGTGCGCTGTTATTGCTACCAACATACTGTACGTTGAGGGAGAGAATTTGTATGATAAAGCCCTCGAAATAATCGCAGAACTTAACTTGACGGACACTGTGGAATCGGGATTCAGAAATACTAAAGCGTGAGCGATAACGGAAACGACTTATTGATAAGTCATGCCTGGTTAAACTATTTTTCAAATCCTTGCATCTCCGGGGTAGTAAAACCCATGTAGAGCGGTTAGTGGAACTTAATGCAAGAACCATGTTGAAAGAAATACCAAACGGGGGCAATTATCGCATTACTGGAAGTGAAGGTATAGTTAAAAAGAACAGGTCGGACGAACAGACGGACGGCACAGAACAGGTAAACGGTCAATAGGGGCATTCCCGACCCAACGATGAACAGTCACATATAACTATCGCGCATTTAAATGTGTGTGGATGGACACACTCTAATAAAAGCCTACGTGTGGCTATCTTAAAAAATGTCCATGCTATTATTATTTGTCTAAATGAAACTCATTTAAGAGGTATACAGTCTCCGTATATCGATGGATATAAAACATACAACTTTAACCGTGTGGATATTCATAGAAACGCCCCAAAAGGATCGGGAAGTGTTTTAGTGAAAGACACGTTATATAATTAGCTTGAAATTAAGATTATTGACAAATCATATGACGGTATATTGGGCTTAAAATTTGTGGACACCACTAGAGGATCATTATTTATAGTATTTTCGTGTTATTTACCACCAGAAAGTTCGCCTCGAGGGCGAGACGCGCAAGGTTGTTTTGCTACTATGAAAGCGATGATTTTTTTTGTGTGGCGATTTTAATTCTCGAACTGGATCAACCCAGGATATTAACCAAACGTTAGATGACGTGCCGACTAAGTTATGTTTACACAATAAAACCAACCAGCACGGACAAGCGTTTAACAAATTTCTAAATGATGTGAAATGTGTACACTAAATGGTCGTTTGTGGGAAATCTTAAACGCGTACACGTCGATTTCAACAAAAGGAAAGGCTGTTGTAGACTATCGTTTAATGATGGATTAAAACAATGTATTACCTTTAAGATTATACCGTGTAACGATATATAACTTACAGTCTTTGCTTGGAGAAAGGTATTAAATACCAGATCACAGTGTTGTTGTCAATCTATCAAAGCTATCCAACTTCGGAAAAGGACCGAGTGGCGCGACACATACCCGTTATAAATTAGAGAACGCCGGTAATTTTAAGGCCACTGAAATTTCGAAAATTGCGTTGTTGGATACTATACACCAAATCGAGATTTCGCGGGAAACGCAGACGGATGTACCGTAGTATTTAAGGAAATGGAGGAAAAACTGCCTAAATGTATTACAGGAAGAACAACTCAAAAACGTTTTCGTCCCCATAAACCGTTTTGGAATGAACATTTGACCATAAGTTGGAAAGCCATGCATGAAAAGGAAAATATTTATCGGAAATGAAGGGGAAGCGGAACACAAAAACGCGCTTTATTAAATGATTTTAGACATGCCCAAACGATACTCGATAAGACTTGAAGGAAAGAGGAGAGACTCTACAAACAAACATTAACGTTGGATATCGATGTAGCAAAAACTCGGTCCTCCAAGCAAAACTGCAATACCGATGGAAGTATACGACGATGACGGTAATATAGTTACAAATAGAGAGGAAGTAATGTCTCAGTGGAAAGACGAATTTTCAGGATTATTAAATAAAAATCCGAATTCAGTGATGTATTTTATGACAATGTGATACGACAAAAACAGTTTCTAGAAGAGGACATGTTGGACCCTTTATACGACTCAAAAACCACGTTAAACCAGGTAATACAAATCGACGAAATCGAAAAGATGATAAACCACGCGAAAACGGAAAAATCGCCGGGGTATGATCGGGTTCCACTGGGGGTTTTGAAGTTTCCCGCCATAACTACTGTTTTACACAATTTGTTCCAACTGTGTTTTAACTCTGGTTACATCCCATCAATTTGAAGGAAAGCAATTATATGTCCAATTCCTAAAGACAAATCGTTAGATCCGCGGGTACCACTAAACTTCCGAGGGATAAGCCTACTCTCTGTCGTTTCTAAGTTGTACACTGCATTCATCAATAACAGGATTGTGCCATACTGAAAATGACTTGTTCGTTGACGAACAAAATGGATTCCGTAAAAATAGATCGAGTCTCGACCACGTGCATACTCTCAATTCAATCGTCTCTAATAAACCTACAACATTTGTAACATTTGTGAACCTACAAAAGGCATTTGACTGTGTTGACAGAGATCTACTAATGTATAAACTTATCACAAATGGAATAAATGGGAAAATGTACAACGTTATTAAAACATTGTATACGGATACGGAGGCGTGTGTACGACTCGGAAACTCATTAACTGATTGGTTTTCCAGTGATATCGGGGTAAAACAAGGCGATAATTTATCTCCGACAATGTTTGCTTTATTTATTAATGACTTGGCCGTCGCAATCAACCAGCTTGGTAAGGGAATGTTTATCGGAAATGATAAGGTAAACATTTTACTGTCTGCAGACGATATAGCACTCCTTGCTGAAAATGAAACTGATATGCAATGTGTGCTGGATCATTTGGATAACTGGTGTTTAAAATGGGGGCTTCGTGTGAATCCGGGGAAATCCAAATTGTTACATTTTAGAAACAACCGTAGGGCGCGAAGTACTTTTAATTTTAAAATTGGAAAACATGCATTGGAATACTCAAGTTCGTACAAATATTTGGGTGTGCTTTTCAACGAATTTAATAGTTTTTCACATACAGCTGAACTGTTAGCGAAAGCGGGCGGACGAGCATTAGGTGGTGTTATATCTAAGGTGCATCATAATAAATCCATTGGTTTTAAAACGTTTGAAAAGTTATATTCCTCCTGTGTTGAACCAGTATTTGATTATTGTTCTGGAGTTTGGGGATATCGACCGCATCCTTGTATCGACACCATCCAAAATCGTGCGATTAGATACTTTCTTGGCGTCCATAGGTTTACACCAAATGTGGCCGTAAATGGAGAAACTGAATGGCTTATCAGACAACACGGAATATAGCTTAACATTATACGTATATGGAACAGATTCATACGAATGGACGATTCCCGGGTATGCAAAAAAGTGTTTACGTGGAATAAACGTTCAAATAAGGAAAAATAATGCTGCAGCGAGTGCTAGAATATGTAAATATGGAATATTGCTTTGACAATCTTCAACATTGTAACATTGAGGACGTAAAACGTGTACTCGTACACAAATATCAAAATGAGTGGTCAGATAAAGTAAAATTTGTGCCGAAACTAAGGAACTTTATATTAATTAAAACCTCTTACCATGTAGAGAACTATGTGTCAATAAACCTTGCAAAATCCGAGAAAGCAATCATGGCACAATTAAGGTGTGGTGTACTCCCATTGCGAGTGGAGACTGGACGGTATAAAAATGAACCTGTACATGACCGTGTATGTACTTTGTGCAACTCTGGAGCGGTGGAGGACGAAACACATTTTCTGTTAAACTGTTCACTTTATGATAATGAGAGAAATGACGTACTTCTTAACACTGGTATAACCTTTCAACATCAATCAAACATCGAACTGTTTAAAATATTAGTAAATGACTTTCCAAGGCAAACAGCAAAATATCTGTCGAAAATATTTGATAAAAGAAAAAATGTATTATTTCGTAAAAAAACAGATTTTGTCTCATTCTACAAGTATATATATAATTTAATTGTTATTTAACCAATGACGCATGGGATATTTTGAAGGTAAATTTTAGTTAAAGTGACCTATAGACCCTTTGGGTCGGGTGCTAAAATAATATGTGAAACATTGTACACGTATGTAATTTTGATCACTATAATAAAATATATTGTATTGTATTGTATTATTGTATTGCACAACATGGCTATGTTTACTTGTATATGGAACCGTGTCCACATGTGGTATATGATTTTACATGGGTTTATTAAAAAACACCGAAAACACCATTTCTAAATGTCAGAAATTATCCTTGAAAGATAAGATTTTATATGTAGCTAGACTATAGAAACATCCTTAAAAAAGTTTATACAAAACCTATATAGTGTTAGGCCATTACTCAATCTCCACGAATTTCATCGCACAACGCTCATCCTTCATCAGCACAAATGTGCGAACGCAATACTCGTACATATTGTTATCGTTCGCAGATCGTGCGCACATCGCGTAACATGTAACAATAAAAGGTTGATAAACAGTGATTAATTTATCTACAGATTATTTATCAACATTAATGTAACACTATGCTATATGTGTCATGCGAACTATTTCGAGTTCAAGTATATCTCAGTTGATTAGGTTTCCATAGTGACTAATCAACCACTTATGGTGTTTTGCAATTAGGCCTATTTTATATGTTGCTCTATAAACATCACGGCATCTCTTAATGAAAGTGCCAATCCCTGGATTGTAGAAAACTATTAGTGATATCTTGCAAAGGCTAATTACCCTGCAGGAGAGCCAGGTTTCGCTTCCGTTTGTAATGTCGGGGATTTGACGTCCTTCCTGTTGCTTTTGGGTCTCCTTTTTATTTTTCCTTCATTAATTCAGAGGTCCGATTTCGCCTTCATGTGTTGACGCTCTTATATATATATATGTCTGTGTTTCTGCTGTGCCACTATATTTTTACACAAGTCTCTATAATTGATCCAATATTCATCTTATGAAACCAGATCGTCAATAACGTCGTGATCACGACTCTATCATTATTTGAAGACTTCATATAAAGAAGGCGGGCTTCATATCAATGACAGAGAAAAGAACAATTTCTATTTATGAAGCTCTGACGTTAAGAGCTGGTTGTCTCGAATATTCTTTATCGAATTGTTCAGTCTTCTTGGCTTCTGTGAACGTATTGCTTAAAGCATGTAGGCGGCAATTCAATTTTCAGAAGCCTGTGCAACGTGAATGGACATACAGGACACGATTACGTAGCTGATTGGAAACGTTTGTTGATATTACTTGTATATTTTGTTTTGATATATTCCATTTTGTTACATTAAATGTTAGTGTAACGCCTGAAAATAGCTCAATGTGTGTTGGAAACCGTACCAGAACAATTATACCATCAATACAACATGAATAACTAACAAGAGGTACTTGATCACTACTTGTCCTTTGCCACCTGGCTTATACCGTTTCTTGTTTGAACCTGCCTTCTTTTGCAATGAGATTGTGGTTCTAACAGGATGTTTTTTCTACAATGATACCTCACTTGATTGTAGAAAAAATCTACACTGTAGCACGACCTCCAGAATTGTTATCCACTTTAGTTAATGAATTGGGTGGCAAATAAACCTCCTCTAAAATCCTGCTTTAAGGAATGCATTAATGGTGTCTGTGGAGTGCCGGAGTGTTGACAGCTTGCTTAAGATGACGTTACATAAACGTATGTTCCGTGTTAATTGAGATATTGCAGAGGATACAGAAACATACCTTATCAGATTCATTTCGCGTAATAACATACACTTCCTTTATAGGACGCCAGACACAGAAAAAAGCCCCGGTTTTGAAGGGTGGTTCAAACTTAGTTGCCTTTAGTACCAGAAAATACCGGAACTAGAACTCTTCTCTAGCAGAGAACCTCGCTAGAATGTTTGACAATGTATACCGTGTGATAACAGACCAATACAAAATGGACAAGGAAGCTTTTGTGTGGAATTGTCTTGTTATTAGCGTGACAATCTACCTTTTGGCCGCTGTGGTTAGGAGACATTTATGTTGACGGCTCGGCTTTACGTCTGAAGAAACCCATTACAGATAGGATATTATAATGTCCATTCCACGTCCATTACACGTTTGGGCGTTCGTACTGGTGAGAAGTTTATCTTTCAGGACGATTTGGTAGTATTTACGTGCAACTAAAGAACAGAACCGGACACAGTTATTCTTATTGATCTGACACACAGACGGTTCATTCTTAATGAAGTCTGTCCGGATATATTTACCACCACTGAGGCGACATAGAACTATATATCAGCGGTATTATACACGTCTCTGATATATAGATATACGATGTATAAATACACATTAATGACAACATGCTTTCTATTTACACCAGAGCCGTGCTACAGTTGTGTGGTCACATAATGCACTAAGTATCAGCATGTGCACATCGTTTGCACAATTGTGTGATTTAGAAATATATAGCGCAGTTTTGCGATCAAATGCCGTTGTGGGATATCAGTAAGAACCAAAATTACCCTGTGCAAATCGGCAGCACAATTGTGCGGCTTAGCAATAGATAATTTATAATAAATAAAATACCGGAATATTCTTGTGAAATAAAGATCATTGTTCAAACTTTTACTTCTAATTAGTATATTTTGCATTTTTTTGTAAATTTGTCAATAGAGGGTTTTTACTGCAAGGTATCATATAAACGTTTTGTAACAACAATTACGAAACAAATTAATGCATCATATATTAATCACTCTTTTTGGCCCGTATGTGAGCCCGCCAGGGTTCTTTATGTGAGAGGAAACGGAGTAACCAGGAAAACCCCACGTGATTGGGCAGGTAACCCCATACTTGCCACTACCAGGTAATGCACCAGTAGGCTTTGAATCGAATGCTGTTGATCAACGATTACATTTGAACGGTGATTTGAAAATACAGTTGTGCGCAAAATATTATCGCAATTTTTTATCTGAAGCATTGTGTGATCCAACAACTGTAATACCGTGCTATCCCTACCTGCTACTATTTGTTTGTTCAACTTTCAACAAAACATTCAAAAACAAATTTTAACTTGAAAACTAATGCAATTGTAAGTTATAGTTTTTGAACAGACCAACAGGTTTTAGGTAAAATGTCGAGATATTTATTGTTTCGAATTTCCATGATTGCGATTTTCTCGTTTTAGCTCATTTAAGGTCATAGCACAACCACATACCGTTTAACAAAAGTAAACCAAACCATACCAAATCGCTCGTTTTAGGTCATTGCGATCGAGTCACAAGTGTTTCAATGAAAATGGTTCGTGACAAATTACATTCCATCACACCGAAATGTTATAACATAGACCTGGAAGTATGGCACTGAAGCTAGTCACATTAGTTGTTGTTTCTTGCTTAACGTTCAACATTTAGGGAAATGGCAACAACTGGTTCACCCGGTTTCAGAATAAAATGACCGGGCGGAATACTGTGCAGGGTGCCTTCGGCATGGTATTTCAGTGAGATAGCACTATAAAGTTGGCATCAGATCCGCGCTATCAAAAGTAGGCAAGCACACCAATATAACCTGTCTGCTGCATACACACACGCAGGCACGCATACACTACACACACGGGGGCACGTTTCGGAAGCATTAGGCCGCTTGGAAGTTATGATATTTATGAGTTTTGTATCAAATCTGTTCGAACTGTCAACAAAATGAATAAAAAGGTATCATTCGCAGATAAGTTACACGGAATACCCCTTATCTTTGAACACATGTAGAGAAATTAATATGAAAGTACGCCTCGTTAGACTAATCAGCTTATCATTCTTGTGTATTGTCATTGTTTTCTTGTTGCGATCAATTTGTACAAAAATATAGCATCGTTACCGATCAGTATAAACACATAACGTTTTCCTCTTGTTATTGTGCCGTGATCACGTGATACATTGCATTAATCTCCCGGGAGTGCTGTAAAGTACAGGAAGGGCATTTGGAATCAGACAATATTTTCGCAACTCTCTGGATCATGGCAATTCATTTTTCCTCATCAACACCATGTGACCATGAAGGAAAATTTTAATTGAATCCATTCAATTTGAAAAGTTCACACTGCATACTAACCGTACACACGTGATCGTAAATACATTGTATACGAAACATACCCGAAACGAGGTAGCGTGTTAAATATTGCCGATGACAATGCAAGATCGAAACTGGATTCACCTTTGTACACTCTTCTTTATAACGTGACCAGACGCGATGCTGTGCTGGGTGCCTTCGGCATGGTATACTATCAACCAACAAACTTAGAAAAGTACCTTATCACTTCAGATTGCTATGCTTATCTCATACTAAACTATTAATACAAAATGTGTTAACTGGTAGCGTGGAATACTTTACTAGTAATTGCGTTAGCATAGCCCTCTTAAGTTTGCATCAGATTCCTCTATGTCAATGTATGGTTTCAATTGGTTTTATTTTGATTAACGTCCTATTACATGTAACAGCTGAGTGACCATGAGGTAATTACACAAACATACTCTGCCTCCGGCACACATACACAACACACATGGAGGCACGTCTTTTAATGACCTTAGCTGTTGATAGGAGGTCAAAACTCGTCATACCAAACCAAAACACGAGTACACCAATTCCAGTATACATACATATACGCATTTATTATGCACACGTCCTTAAATTACCTCAGCTGTTAGTAAAAAACGACCTTATACCCTATACAACCAACCTTGTTTTCGAAGTTTGATTCGGTTTAATTTAGTTTAACGTCCTATTAACAGCTAAGGTATTTTAAGGTTGATCCTATTTTATGTTGAGACAACTTTTCTTTAATCAGTTATTCTTGTCCGAAACAGAAACCAAAGTGATCGGCAGCACGCGTCATTTTTACAACGTAAACAAATGACTTTTTTCCCGTTTTCAATGCGTATTCCGATTCTTTCTGAAGTCGACAATTAATTAATTATTGAGAAAAGATTGTTGCATGATCATACATTATAAGTCAACATCATGTGAACATATGAATTGATGAAAAGTTGGTTCTCCTTCCTCAGTTATTCATCCTGAACCGTCGTTTTGTTTACTTCAGCAATATAATTAAATCATACCATTTTACTGAACCCGGGAATATCATAAATTATATAAATCTAATAGCGCACGTATCTCATTTGACCCAGAGTACCGACAGAGGAGAGAACAGAATACGCCGTGGCCATCGGTTATCCCTTAGAGGGACTCATAGCAAAATCAAACTAACCAGTCACTTATCCCTTCCTTTCGCATTAACTACTGTATATAGAAACACAAAGTAAATTCTTTGATACATACCCATTAACATAACAAAATAAGTTCATCTGTGTTCCAACTTGGATAAAGATACATATGTACTAGCGAGGTTAAAATTCTGCATAACATAAACAGCATTTCTGTCGATTCCATTTCAGCTTTAACCGTCTATCCGGAGGAATACATGCATCGTACTACCTGCTAGGTCAGTCATTTTTCCTTTGCATACTTCCCACCTGCAATAATGACTCCGTAACGTGACCCTTCCGCTATCTTTTGACCATTTGATAACAGATCGCTTCGTAGCTGACACGGTAACTTTTTCTCGCTAACTTCCCATGACCAGTCATTTTGTTTACAATGAAATGGTGTGCTTTGAGCCTGCGCTAGTAGAGGGAAATCCCTGAACAAAACGTTCAAAATCCCGATGATTATCTTAAAATAATCCATTTTTATGAATATGTATCAGCCAAATCTGATCGGTTTTTTCCATAAGGAGACTCACTTGATATGTTTATGTCATATTTGGAAAAAAAAAAGACAAAAACAAAATATACACTTCACCGTGAGTGAGGTCCCTTTAAACACAAACATTTTTAACGGTTCAACAACCATCTTTTTATTATGTTTCATCGACTTTTCCTAAAATGACATCTTCGGGGTTGATGGGTTATTAAAAATATGATAATTAAAATAAGATTTATATAAAAATCCTAATTTTTATGTTAATGACCGTAGCGACTAAACAACGACTGATCTGAGTACAATTTGACTAAATTAGATGATCTGACCACGCGAGGTTTTTGAACAAGGTTTACTTGCCGAAATATACACAATTGAAGTTCCAATCTAATCTGCCTTGCTACTTCCAGTCGCCATTTTGTAAACAGGACCTAATCTCGAGCTGATGCGCGTTTGAAAGAGTTTGAAGTATTGTAAAGCTTCTAAACGATCATGCCCACAACATACTCTCTAAGGATGATGTTTTTGATCAACTTAATATCAATTGTTTACTATATTTCTTTTCTGTATCACTTTTATCAATTCATAAAAAAAAAATAGTTTCGAGATTATGATCAAACGTCTGCTTCGCAAACATTCAAGAAAATAATATTTACAATGTATTGAGATTGTTTTTTGTTAACTCGTTTATTCTTTAAACTATCTTAAATTAATGAATATCACGATTTTGTGACATCATGTATTGAAAAATGCATTTTTTGACGTAACCGGAAGCGCACGTGATAAGAGAACGTGACCCGGAAATTAACTCACGACAAAAATCGGGACAGTAAAAAAACCAGACGATTATCGAACATTAACAGATTAATACCGTATGTATTGAGACACTGATGTGCTAGAATACAACACAAGGTAACACTCGTTTAATCCATTGCTATCAAATCATGTACTAACTGACATGTATGCGAAAATATCAGCATTAAATGTTTACGATCGCGTAGACCTACTTTCGTTTTACAGTTTACATACATTTGTACATGTCGGCATCAACAGTATACCTTTACTTGTGTCCTTCGTCGTGCCGACGATTATACATAGGCGCATTGTCGAGGAAAAGTTCGTGATTAAAAGCTTGTGTGTTGTTTAGCTTGTGTGATTTTTATCTTAAAGCTATCGGATAAAAGCATGTTACATCAAGATACAATATACAAGAATCTTTATTTTACGTTGAAAATATGTCATAGTTAACATAAGTTCGAAGGAGCTTGTATTTTGACAAACATATATATATATAAATGGTAAAACATTGTAACGGTGTTAAAGGCAAACAACAAATTTTATCATAAGATACCTACGTTGGAAGAATTAAGATAAAGAGGCTAAATAATAATGCTGTACAAAATTTGGCACTAAAACAACTTACTTAGTAAAACTTAAAAAGCAGTCTAGAGGGCAGCTCCTACCTAACAGCCCTCTGGATACTGATGTACAAAAAAAATGTATATTTGAAACATAGCGTTTATTTGTCACTGGTTTGGTAGCCATTAATATTGGGAGACGTTTTTAGGTCACCTGAGCTTTAGCTCAAGTGACCTATTGCTATCCGTTTTCGTCCGTCGTCGTCCGTCGTCCGTCGTCCGTTAACATTTTACATTTCAAACTTAAAGTCAAGTTCTGCTGGGCCGATTGAACTGAAAGTTGGTAGGAATGATCGCCTCATGGTCCTGACAAAGTGTTGTTATTTTTCGGGTCGATCAGAAATCCAATATGGCCGCCACGGCCGCCATTTTGAAAAACTATTTCAAACTTAAAGTCAAGTTCTGCTGGGCAGATTGAACTGAAAGTTGGTAGGAATAATCGACTCATGGTCCTGACAAAGTGTTATTATTTTTCGGATCAATCAGAAATCTAATATGGCCGCCATTTTGAAAAACTATTTCAAACTTAAAGTCAAGTTCTGCTGGGCAGATTACACTGAAAGTTGGTAGGAATGATCGCCTCATGGTCCTGACATAGTGTTATTATTTTTCGGATCAATCAGAAATCTAATATGGCCGCCATTTTGAAAATCTATTTCAAACTTAAAGTCAAGTTCTGCTGGGCAGATTACACTGAAAGTTAATAGGAATATACGACTCATGGTCCTGACAAAGTGTTGTTATTTTTCGGGTCGATCAGAAATCAAATATGGCCGCCAAGGCCGCCAGTTTGAAAAACTATTTCAAACTTAAAGTCAAGTTCTGCTGGGCTGCTTGAACTGAAAGTTGGTAGGAATGATCGCCTCATGGCCCTGACAAAGTGTTGTTATTTTTCGGGTCGTTCAGAAATCCAATATGGCCACCACGGCCGCCATTTTGAAAACCTATTTCAAACATAAAGTCAAGTTCTGCTGGGCTGATTGAACTGAAAGTTGGTAGGAATGATCGCCTCATGGCCCTGACAAAGTGTTGTTATTTTTCGGGTCGTTCAGAAATCCAATATGGCCACCACGGCCGCCATTTTGTAAATACCGATTTCAAACTTAAAAACAAGTTCTAATAGGCTGATCTCACTGAAAATTGGTCTAGGAATGATCAGCTCATGGTCCTGACAAAGTTAAGTTAACATTATACTTTACTATTTTTTTACTCAAATTGGTACATATTTCAACAATAAAAATAAATACTGTAGGACTCGGGTGACCATTAAGGCCCGTGGGCGTCTTGTTAATATTGTATTGTCTCGGTATGGCTACGAACAGTTCTGCTGGGCCGATTGAACTGAAAGTTGGTAGTAATGATCGCCTCATGGTCCTGACAAAGTGTTGTTATTTTTCGGGTCGTTCAGAAATCCAATATGGCCACCACGGCCGCCATTTTGAAAACCTATTTCAAACTTAAAGTCAAGTTCTGCTGGGCTGCTTGAACTGAAAGTTGGTAGGAATGATCGCCTCATGGCCCTGACAAAGTGTTGTTATTTTTCGGGTCGATCAGAAATCAAATATGGCCGCCAAGGCCGCCATTTTGAAAATCTATTTCAAACTTAAAGTCAAGTTTTGCTGGAACGATTGAACTGAAAGTTTGTAGGAATGATCGACTCATGGTCCTGACAAAGTGTTGTTATTTTTCGGGTCGTTCAGAAATCCAATATGGCCACCACGGCCGCCATTTTGAAAACCTATTTCAAACTTAAAGTCAAGTTCTGCTGGGCTGCTTGAACTGAAAGTTGGTAGGAATGATCGCCTCATGGCCCTGACAAAGTGTTGTTATTTTTCGGGTCGATCAGAAATCAAATATGGCCGCCAAGGCCGCCAGTTTGAAAAACTATTTCAAACTTAAAGTCAAGTTCTGCTGGGCTGCTTGAACTGAAAGTTGGTAGGAATGATCGCCTCATGGCCCTGACAAAGTGTTGTTATTTTTCGGGTCGTTCAGAAATCCAATATGGCCACCACGGCCGCCATTTTGTAAATACCGATTTCAAACTTAAAAACAAGTTCTAATAGGCTGATCTCACTGAAAATTGGTCTAGGAATGATCAGCTCATGGTCCTGACAAAGTTAAGTTAACATTATACTTTACTATTTTTTTACTCAAATTGGTACATATTTCAACAACAAAAATAAATACTGTAGGACTCGGGTGACCATTAAGGCCCATGGGCCTCTTGTTAATATTGTATTGTCTCGGTATGGCTACGAATGCGATCCAGTTCAGGTAATAGAGCATCAAATGTATCAATTCAAATATAGCATCACTTCACAACAATCATGGATTCATATGGGTACAATGTTATTAAAATAACATTCATACAGTGCATGCAAGCTGAATTTAACAAATCATTGGTTTAAAATTACAAGTCATCATTTCCATGAAATTATCCAAATGAATAAGATCTTCATGTCAAAATAAAAATCAGGTTTGATTTGTATTGTTTAATGTACGTCCTATCAACAGCTATACATGGTCATTTAAGGACGGCCTCCCCCATTTGCGAGATGCATGGGTGTGGTGAGTTTGTGTATAATTAATTTGTGTTTTGGAAGTCTGTGGTATGTTCCTGTTTGTCTCCTTGTGATAGCGCAGGACTGATGCTGACTTTATAGTGTAATTTCACTGGAGCATACTGCTGAAAACACATCTTTATTTTACGATCGAACCTCGTTATTTCACCATCTTCAATAGCCAAGGGTTCATAATTTAAATTTGTACTATTCAACCTTGGCCGATTTAGCCTTGTGTTTAATTTCCCTACCCTGCCATCTAGCAGAGACACTTTACTAGCGAAACTTTAAACTTTCAAGATTATTTCAGCACTGGTCGCCCAAGGATTTCCCTTGGTTATCATTTGCAGTTAGAACAGGCCAATTATCTCTACCAACTGATCAAATACAGAAAATGTTTCTTCAAGTATTGTCCTCCTTAGTTTTTTGACAGAAATCATGACCAAGTCGACAATGCAACTTGGTGCTGGGTGCCGCCATTATTATTTGCATGCACAGGAACTTGGTATAAATTGCTAACCCTCAGTTCACATATGTGTATTATATAATGTATGATATAAAAAATATATGTGGACCATAGGATGGTAATTCGTGCCAAGTCCCTGTACCAGGCTCAATTAGTTGAAAGCTGAGAGAACAAGGCTAAATCCGCTAAGGTTGAATACATGAATGTGTGAATACAAAATGAACGCTTGGCTAGCAAAGATGCGATGTTATAGGCTGGACAGATAATGACAAAAAACAGGCTGAAAACACGTATGGAATGTGTTTTTCTTAAGAGAGGCTGTATATAAACACATTATGAATATGTTAAATTATGATGGAAGTCCATTTTACCCGAATTACCCGACGTTATTTTCAATATACCTTCAGTTCATCTGTATTTCCACACTGTTCTCTGTATAAGGAATATGAATCAGTTTGTTTTTGGGGTTTTATAAATCCTCGCAACCACTTTTAAGTCATATGTATAAGAAAGGTATGCAAATATCTGATTCTTTGACAACTTTACTACAAATATATAGCAAGAATTGAGCTTTCTATATCCACTGCACTACACTACATATTATTTATTGACAATTTTCTGCTTCAATACATTGAGTTTCCTTAAAAGATACTGATAACCGAAAAGAGTCTGAAACCTTAATCATATCTTTTATAATACTGTGTTTTAAAAAAGAGGTTATACATGTATCTCTTCGATCCACTAAGCAGAAATTCAGGGCTGGATTTTCACGAACTAGAAGAGTTGTTCCCCTTTGTTTGCTTTCCTATACATCTTATTCTGGCAGTTTATCATTCATATTTTTATTTTTCTATTTGTTATGCACTTCTTATACATCTGATGAGAATCGGAGATATTTAAAAATGCACAAAATTCACCAGGAAAGCTGAAAGTTAAAAAGGCCAAAAGGTGAAACTTTACACCATGCAATCAAGGTTTGAACATTTTACTGTAATGCTTGTTTTACTTTCCATGTGGGGAGGATTTTAAATGCATCTCGACTGTTATATCAATCATTTAATTTTCATTTAGATGGTGTCCCTGAGAATTGTTTCTTATATAATTTAAAATGTGTTTCAAGTAATACTCATACTCTCTGTTTTAAACTAGGAACACTTGCTATGTACTCTACGTATGTGTGCAGTTATGAGTGATTCTTTTCCTTTTGATAATATTCCTGTGAGTTGTGTCCCTCACACGATTTCCTCACATTCCTTACTGTTATATATCGGATATAGTTTGTTACTTCTGTAAGTTCCCAGTTTCCTTTTAGATAAAATATGTCATGTTTAGGTGATTTTTGAGAATTGGTGGTTTTACGAAATTGGCTTAGTGTTTTGCAAAATATCGACATGTTTATGTTTATAACGTATATAGGGTGATACCATAGCTACCACTTTCTTTAAAATGTAGATTTCTTTCCCGTTGGTTTTGGGGAAAAAAATCCAGAAATTTTAGTTAGTTTTGAATTTTTGCTTAAAACTAAAAGTTGGCCGCCTGAAGAATCGGGGATTTTCAATCATGTCTACTACTTGGGGGACATTAAACAGACCAAAACATATCTTCTGCTCCCATTGCAACACACTTGGGATCTAAAATATTTCCTTTCTTTCTTCACTGTTCTGCCTTTCTGTGCTTTGCCGTGCCGCTTGAGAAGCATGGCGAACACTAAAGGATCATTCTGTCCGTCATCACACGTTGTCGTTGGCGGCGGCAGTCACATTTCAGTTTTCCAGACTTTTTTTCGCCACCATTTACCATATCAATTTGTAACTTTGTATGTGGCTTAATCATAATAGATTACAGATCAAGTTCGAACCACGTGCCAATGAGTTTTTTCCTGGAGTTTCATGTATGGCCCTTTGTACGTTGGAATTTCTCATATTTAACTGTTTGCCATACTTTGTTCGTTACCGCTTGCCACTTAGTATGTGACTTTATCATAATATATAACAGTTAGCGTCCAAACCCTGTGTCAATATTTAAATTGTTGCTGGAGTTATGTCCATTTGCACATAAGAAATCTCATAATTAATTGTTTCCCAGACTACCTTTTTTCGCTTCCACTTGCAACATCAATTTGTTACTTAATATGTGGCTTTGTCATAATTGATTACAGTTTGAGTTAGTACCCCGTGTTAATATTCCATTTTTTATTGAGTTATGGCCCTTTGCACCTAGGAAATTATCAAAATTAACTTTTGTTTAAACTTATTTTCGCTACCGCTGGCCATATCAATATGAAACTTTGCTTGTGGCTTTATCATAATAGATTACAGAGTTTGAACCATGTATTAATATTCCATTTTTGACTGGAGTAATGGCCCTTTTGCACATAGGAAATTCTCATAATTAACTGTTTTCCATATTATTTGTAATTAAGTATACATGTATAATGGATTACAGTTTGTCAGTTAGAATCAAGTGTCAATGCTCTATTTTTTCTGGAGTTATAGCCCTTTGCACATAGGTAATTCTTATTAGTAACTGTATTTTTTTGCGACTACTTGCCACATCACTACGTAACTTGATGCTTGACTTTTTCTTGAACGATGGATTACAGTTCGAGTTCGATCCCCATGTCAAATTCTATTTATTGCTGGAGGCAACACACAGGCACACACGATGCGTATTATGCACTCATGATACCATCAACATATGACCTCAGATATTGTGTGGACGTTAATTCCCTTAACCAACCAACAAGCAACTGAAAGCATAATGCTTTTCATATGGCCATTATGGTGACCATGATATTTCAAAATGACACCCTTTAATTGTGTGGGTGCACGTGCCGGCAACACATCCACTTCCTTCAAGTTGTAGTTTTCCGTTTCATTGACACCCGTCCTCATATGACCCTGGCTATTGTGAGGATATAAATCACCTAATAGAGTACGTTCTATGAAGTCCTTCTGTATGGCTTGATGAATTTTTCAAGCCATGTCTGGAGCATTACTTGGTTAAGGAGACTGAATGCCTTTTAACAGACGGTCTCTCTCATAATTCTAGGGGAGGAGGGGGTCCCAAAGGGGGATTCTCCAATTCAATTACACAATTTGTTGTTAGGACCCTGCACATCTTTAGTAATCAGGTTTTCCGTCTGTCTGTCCTTCTATCTGCGTTTAAGTTCACCTGCCAAGAACAAGTGAGCTTTTGCCCTGGTGCGGCGTCCGTCGTTTGGCCATCGTCCGGCCCTCGGGCGTCAACTTTTCCCTTTTAACATCTTCTTTTCAATAACCTAGAGGCCTGTAGCGTGCTGGGATGAAGGGCTGTCACGTTTGTTCAAATGAGTGACCTTGCCCGACTTTTCCAGGTCATAAGGGTTAAATTAGGTAAAATGTTTAAACGACTTATTTTCAATAACCAAGGGGCCCAGCTATCTGATATTGTGCCTGTAGCATGCTTGAATAAAGGACTACCAAGTTTGTTTAAATGAATTACCTTGCCTGCCTTTCTAGGTCACAGAGGTCAAATTTGCTAAAATCTTAAAACAACTTCTCAATAACTAAGAGGACTATGATATTGAGCCTATAGCATGCCTGGATAAGAGGCTACGAAATGTGTTCAAATGAATGACATTGATCGACTTTCAAGGTCACAGGGGTCAAATGTATGTGCTAACATCTTTAAACAACTTCTTCTCAATAACCAAGAGGGCCAGATACCTGCTATTGGGCCTGTAGCATGCTGGGATGAAGGGCTACCAAGTTTGTTCAAATGAATGACCTTAATCTACATTCAAGGTCACAGGGGTCAAATGTGCTATATTTGAATAAATAGGTAATGAGCGTAGCATCCACATAAATGACATCCACATAAATGACCTAGATCAGCTTCAAAGTTGCATAAGAAGGAAGTGAGCGATACAGGCCAATTGGGCTTCTTGTTTAATTTCTGCACAATATCTTCAGTACTGTTGGTTGGATTGCTTTCAGACTTTATCCAGTGCTTTTTTGAAGAAAGTGCTTGCTTTGAATAGGGTTATTTTAGGCCCGGCGGTCAAAGGTCAAGGTCACAATATTTCGAATTATGTTGGGATGATTACACTCAGGCTTTAGCAAGTGCTACCTCGGAGAAAGTGCCTGCTTTGGTGCCTTGGTGGTCAAAGGTTAAGGTAATTGTTACTTTAGAAAGTATTTGCTTAGGATACAAATTGTAGCTTTTGAGGCATCGATGTCAAAGTTCAAGGTTAATGTTACGTTACTATAAATAGAAAAAACATTTCATGTACAATATTTGGAGCTCTTTTGGGCCGTATGCACTCAGGCTTTATCCAGTGTAATAAAATGTTTGCTTAAGCCTTTGGATAGCTTTTCAGCCTTTGATATCAAAGGTCAAGGTCACTAACTATAAATAGAACATCAGTTTGACTGATTACACTCAGATTTTATCTAGTCCTTCCTGGAAGAAAGTGCCTGCTTGGGATAACTTTTCAGGTCCAGCGGTCAAAGGTCAATGGGTCACTATAAATAGAAAATCTGTTTAATGCACTAATGCACAATGTCTTGATTTCTCTTTGGCTGATTACACTCTGACTTTATCCAGTGCTTCCTCAAAGAAAGTGCCTGCTTGGGATAACTTTCCAGGCCCGGGGGTGAGGTCTCTATCACTGTTACTATATGAATAGAAAATCAGTTTATGAAATGCACTACTTATATTTTGAGTTCTGTTGGTCTGATTACACTCAAGACTTTATCCAGTGCTTTTATAAAAGAAAACACTTGCTTTCACTAGTGTTTGCTACATGTATACCTAAACACTTAAAATCTTAAATCTTCAATAAACATAATTATGGAGAATAGTCACGGCGGCATTTTAAATATATATGTATATATATAAATCTGATTACCGGTTAGCTTGTAATAATAATACTTTTCTTTAACATGTGTCTGCTCTCTCTTACTTTTTGTATCTATCGGCCGGTTTAATAACAACAGATCGACTAATTATTTGTTGTAATTCTAGACCGTTGATTACTTTGTTTATCAGACTGCAGCTAAAATTAAATAATGATTATCCAAATGTTAGATTATTTTTCCGAATATTTGGGGTGATAATGTGTGGTATGCACGAGATGATGACACTGCAATCATCATCTATACTCGAATGGTGGTAGTTAAACTAGACAAATAATAATAATCCAGTAATACAAGTTTCAAATGAACGTTTTATCCAACGATTAGCCAACGTTTTGAAATCTGTAGGGACCAGTGCAGATTGGTTAAGGAGAGAACTGCAATGAAAGAAATGACCGGTTTGGATTGTTATGGAAGTCACAAGGTGTTCCTTAAATGATTTTACGATAACAGGGATTTTAGTTACGCAATAGCATATGCGCTTGAATGAAGTGGATTTACACAATTAAAACAGAAACGGAAAGTACATATGCCATCTTATGGATCAGATAACACCGTTAGCATGGTTAATCGATGTCAAACGATGTCCCTGCATTCACATTTAATGTTTATGGAATACAAATCTTTGAAAACAGAAACTAATATTGAAAGTGTATTTAAGCGATGTGTATAAGTGGTTTTGTTTAGACTATTCCTTGTTTCATCTGAACATTGATGATAATGGGTTTAACTCATTTAGGCGCGTAAGTTGGAAGCATAATTGGACGGAAAGGTGAGGACAATATTTGGATGTTCTCATTGATACAGGAATTGGGTTTGTTTATATCAATACATTTGTTGAACAATGTAATACTCCGTATTGGAATGTTGCGTTATACAAACAAATAACGATAAAAAGTAGAAAACTGACAAAATGCATATTTTATTTGTACGTTGTTATTTTAAGTTTATATCATCTATTGCGTTTAAAGTTTATCATTTCAATTTTGTTTGAGCATACAAAATAATGGTCATACTGTTTCTTTTGTGTACGTAGAATCGGCGTAAGGTGTATACATCAGCAATCACAAACTATTTTTTGTCTTGTTAACTCATTAGTTTGCGATATTATCGTAGCATATATAGGTCATTGCTAAGTACTAACATTTGCATGGTATTGTCACTTGATAACATACTTAAAAGTTGTGTCGTTGATGGGACTTAAAATGACATGCACCACGAGACACACTTCTTATGTACCTGCAGGTAGGGCGTACGAATTGTTCCTGCTGCCATCATGATCATTGTATGATCGTGAGAGGCGACTTAATTGGGGATCTTATCTTTTCTCTTCTTTTTTAACAACTTTCTTATTCCTTGTGTCTCCCTTGACAATGCCTCACTTTTGGGTTTTAGTTGAGCGTCGCCCCTGTGAGAAAGGCTTTGGGTTCTGTCCTCTGGCCGAGACATACCAGAGTCTGCAAAAATGGTAGTTTCTGCTCTTGCTTAACGCTCAGCAAATTAGGAGTTGGATTACTGGTTTGCCCGTTGTCATGTGACCGGGTGGGGTGTCCTGCTGGGTGTCTTCGGCGGTATGTTTCAGTGAGGTAGCACTATAAAGTCGACATCAGTTCTGCGCTATCACAAGGAGACAAACACGAACTGTCCCAGCCTCCACAAACACACACACGCATACACTACACGCATTTATCTTGCACACAGGGGCGGCCGTCCTTAAATGACCATAGCTGTTGATAGGACTTTAAACAATACTAAACCAAACCAAACTAAACCAAACACAATTCTGGGGGAAGGGGGAGGGGTTAATGCTGGATTTAGTACTGGCCCTTTTCGTCTGTAGACTGTACATTATTACGTTACAGAAATTATCTCTGAAACGGTAGGTATTTTGAATACACATAATCGTTGGAAAATTGTAGGTATTAATGCAAGCTACTATACTGACAACTTCCGAGTTCATGGGTTTAAAGGTCAAAAATCACGAATGAATTACGTTACTGAAATGACTAATTATTGGTAGATACTCTTTTTTTTGCATTGTTTAACGGCCCAACCTTATTGTCATGCATGTGATCAACCATTTACAGTCAAACACTTTATGATTGAATGCGCTGATTTCAAACAATTACGTGACAGATTTTATGATGTACCGTCTTTGAAAAGATAATTCGATACAGTTTCTGTGAAATTAATATTCGACTATTTACACTTTATTGATCTTTACGATAAAATATAATATATTGTGCAGTCAATTTGTTCGATATTGTTGTATTTTTTTAAATCATTTACATATTTTAAGCTATTAAGTTTTGGTTTGACGTGTTTATTTTCGTGAATGTCTCTTTTTACAGTATTGTTGGCCCCAAATGACCTACATTGTCGATGGGCCGTTAAACAATACAAAAACAAAGTAAACAATATTGTAATAAGAGGCATTCACAAAACCAAACGCATCAAAGCAAAACTTGATAGCTTAAAATATGTCAATTATTAAAGAAATACATCAATATCGAACAAATTGGCTGCACAATATATCATGTTTTATTGTAAAGATCAATAGCGTGTAAAAAGTTATATATTCATTGTTCATAGACGGTACATCATAAAATCTGTCACGTATTTGTTTGAAATCAGCGCATGAAAACACAAATACGTTCGAGTATCATAGGCAATTATGCAGGCTACATTATGAACAACTTTCAAGGTCATGAGGTCAAAGGTCACGGATGCATTATCTTACTATTATCACAGAAATGGAAGGTATTATCTATAAACATACATGTACGTTGGAATATTGAGGGCATTGATGGAAGCTACATTGTGACAAAATGTAATGGTGAATGGGTCAAAGTATCAGTGTTTGTATTTTCTATCGGTCTGTCGGTGCGCCATCTGTGGTTACACTTTTTTATAACCCTTGAACTTTCTATATATTTTGTATTAGTCCCTACAGGAGCAACAGACAGCCGGCATGCGGACGTATTAGCCCATAGGCGACAGTTTTAATAATTATTGTTACGTTGGTTACAAATGACCCTCCCTCCTCAAATGGCTGTTTTATAAATTGAACAAGCATATGCGATTTGAACTGTATACAGTATACTGAAGTTTGCTGTGGTAATATTTTCTAAGACAAAAACAGATTACAAAAAAGTACAATATGAATGCAAACTCGACAAATAATTTGTCAATCAGTCATCCTCACGGAAGTAAAAAAAAAAGGATCCAAAATACTGCAAATGAGGAAAAATACTGATTTCAAATGTAGTCATAGTAGATATTACAGTTAACTGATTCTGTAAAAGGTGATTAAAAGATCATATCTGTAATTGCTTATCACATTAGATATTCTTTCTTTAAATAGTTTGTTAGCTTTCTTATGGTAGCGCGGATCTGATGTTACATATACTCACTAACATACAATACCCGAGACACCCAGCACAGCATTCCGCCCGGTCATATTATACTAACAACGGATGAACCAGGTGTTGCCATAACCCTAGATGCTGAACGTTAAGAAAGGGAGTAACATCTATGATTTGAAGAACTTGGTATGTCCTAGCATGGGAACCGAATCCATTGCTTACTTACCTTGGCGAGTATTCAACAACGAAGCCAAAAGTTAGGCATTGGCAACAAAGGTTTAGGAAACAAAGAGAAGTTAGAAGCAGAAAAAAATACAAAGATCCCAAATATTGTAATGGGTGCAGCAGATCTATTTTTGTTTCCAAAAGTAGATTGCAACACACAAATCATTAATTTTGCAGATGGTTTCCATATAAGTCGCCCCTTATGAGCATGCAGTGGGTAATCACAGGTGAATTTTTTTTCTCAATCATCAAACTGTAGAGGTTGCCTGTGTGAGTAACAGCAGGTGTATTCTTTTTTCGATCCCAGTCCTGCAGGGGTGCTTTAGAATAGACTCAATTGTTAATCCAATATAAGCTTTAAATGGACGGCGGTAAAGCCTTGTTAGCCCGTTGTCAGTATAATGTGACTGCTATAAAACTTTGTCCGTGTTTAATAATATTTCAGTAAAAAACACACTTCTTAAGTAGTCCTGTCATCATTGGGAAGCGTCTTCAAATGACCTAAGTTGTTATTTTGGCGTACAAGTACATCCCTTACAACTCAAATTGTATTTTTTTAATGAGAGTTTGTTTTGAAAAACTTCACGTGTAATAAGCAAAAATACCATCTCCATCTTTTGAGTTTAGAATTCCACGTGATAAGCTTGTATGGTGTGATGTTTCATAATATATTCCAATATATGTTGGATATTTAGAATAATATGAGACTTGGTTTATATCGGAAATAAATAACATTTCTGATTTTCCATTTAGTATGGCAGCAATGATCTTTTAATATGTCACATGACAATACGATGATGCGTATCGTTTGTGTATAAACAACACCCCTACTTGTACTACTTGTACTGACGTAGTGATTCCAAAAAGGGTGGGGGTAGGGGGGGGGGATGGAGGGGATATACAGGTGCTGAGAAAAATATAAGATACAGACAAACAGGATACTTGCTGTTTACTTTAAAACAGCTATGTAGACTTTTAGACAAGAAATTTAACAGAAATCGATTTCACCTTGTCCCTATACAATCAAGATAAATTACCGGAACTGCTTTTCCAAATCTGAATTAGATTGCCGTATAGACGCGTAAATAATTCCAACGAAGAATTTCAATTAGATTAGTGTTATTCCGGCTTTGGCCTGGTGCGTTGCACGTGTATAGAAAATGGTAAGGACGATATCGCTTTCTGGGATCGTAAAACGTTGGTTTGGGGTCGCAGGGGAATCCGTTCTACATTTCGAATACGGACAAAATCAGACTGATTCGTTTCATACACATGTGCCCAAAGGATAGACATCACGGAGCACGATGCACTATAGCAGGTATTGTTTCAAATATATTCTTTTCTTTTGGCTGTTAATACTGTACAATGTTCTTCTTTTACTTAAATAGTGTTGAGTATCTTCCAATCAAGACATTATTTTGGAATTCCCGTTTACAGTGTAGATACATGCATTATTATCCCAAAGTACAGACCCGTACACGTTCGCTGTTCCACATTGGACGTAAACGGTACGGAAATACTACGCAAACGGTACGGAAATGGTACGCCAGTGCTACGCAAACGGTACGGAAGTGTTACGCAAACAGTACGGAAGTGCTACGGATGACGCTTACAAACGGTGATTCGTCTGTGGTGACAAGAACGGGTTTACATAAAATTCGGAAACATATAAAATATCTAAAACGAAACGAATATACCCACAATGCATAGGTAGAAACGCCAGTAAACTGTAGGCTACGAGGAGGCACATGAGAATGTTTTAAATTTTGCCATTTCGTTTGCATAATAGATGAGTGTGAAACAAAAAATGTCTCGTGATTTATAAAAATAAAGGTCGATCAAATATTGGTACATGTAATATATCCATCACAAAGACCCGACGTACGCTAACAGATCAACGCAACACACAGATAATGATGAGTTATGGTCAGAAGTATTTCCACCTGCTTACCGAATAAAATACTAATTAATAGTGACAGTAATTAAACTGGTTACGTTTTCTTAACGAAAAACGTAATAATTAATAAGCCTAATAATAAAAAACCTGATATAATTTCAGACTCCTGTGTTAAGGATCAAGTACCTCTATTTCATTTTTTTTTATATCGTCTTTAATACTTCCATACACTTTTATATTTTTCGTAGGATTTGGAGACCGATAACGTGCTTAAATACTAGTACATGCAAATACATGTCTATTAATTAATTTCGTTCACAGATAAACAGTGATTTTTGTTATACATCTTTTATTTCATGAACCATGTATGAAAAGTAGTTGATACTTGTTTAAGTCTACATTGTACATGTATATTGTTACGGGAGTTATTATATATGAGTGAGTGCGCGATAATGCTTATTTGTTTTTTCAGTTTGAAAGGCAAGCTCGTGCATGTAGGAAACTATTACGAATAAGAAAACTAATATGTACTAAATATATGTATTTTTTCGTTTATGATATCGGAGACGTATATATTATATATACATCTCTGATGATATGCACCTCTGGTATTAATAACTATATTGGTTTTCTTTATCGATCATAAAAATGTAGGTATCTATACTGTCATTTCTACAGGTAAACCTCACCTTTCTGAATGGCTCATTCCCCGAACTCCAACTCTGGAGAATTGAAAGGAAGGTGTTTATATAGGAAATCCATTGAAGTTTAGTTATATCCCGTTTCAACTAAGAATGTCAACTCATTTTGATAGTTAAATTTAGTTCTGTATTAAATGTGTATTACTGTTATACGTATGGATAGAAACTTTATTTTATTGCTGACCTTAGTATCAATGTGGCTTAAATTAAGGAATTTTAATTTTTCATATAATGTAATGTTATTTTTCGTATAATGTAAATATTAATATTTAATGATTATTTTCTATTACTTACTGCTGTATTAAATGTGTACAGTTAAATGTATGAATATTTTATTATTGACTTTAGTATCATTTCACAAGTATACCCTAGGCCTGGTTAATCACAGTCTCTGATATATACTGTCCACTGTGTAACTTGCTAGCCCTATGGCGCTAAGGGGTACTAATTGGTCAGCTGAAAAGGGTCAATTATCTTTTTCATTGAACCATGTAAGTTCATAGGTACACTAGCCCGGAACCGCTTGACTGATTTTTGACACCTTTATAATTCAATTCAATTCATTTATTAACTTTCGGCCTTACGGCCCATCAGTACAAACATATCAATACAATGCATAATATACACAATAACACGGCTCACAATATACAGTGAGAGAGTGGAGTAAATAAATTAGATTCTTAACTTATTAGCTTCAAAAATATATTTACCAAGTTGACATAATTCCTTAGTATTGTTAACACACAATAATTGTATAAATTTAAACATGGATGGCTTTTTCCAGTAGTACTTTTTAATAAGGCG
>NW_018408788.1:2736519-2924320 GCF_002113885.1 Mizuhopecten yessoensis | reverse complement strand
CGGCCGCGGAAAGGTCCGGTACTGGTCCATCATACACTTTATCGTTTATAAAAAGTTTATCCCTAATAATCACCGCCTTTTTGTTCTCGTTTCTCGCTTTCTTACACACTGGCCATAGCCTCTTCCGCGCATCCTGAACCTCTTTCGGAAACTGGTCGGAAATAAAAATATCTGTCCCTTTTAGTTTCTTTGCATTACGTTTTACAAGCTCCTTTTGTTGGTACATATTAAATTTGGCTACGATGGGCCTAGTCTTCCCCTCCTTCTTCTCCCCTATCCGGTGTGCCCTGTCGATGATCACATTTTCACTTATACCGAGTTTGTCATGCGCGATCCAATTTACATTGGCAATGCAGTCTTCAGTCGGTACTCTCACTTCAACACCACTTTCGTTTACTACTGTGTCAAAGTCGGGCGTGGCCTTTTCTTCTACCCCGAAAAATAAGAGATTGTCCCTCATGGACCTACACTTCAAATCTAGTATGTCGTCGGCAGCACGATTGATACTGGCCCTAATACCACTCATATCAGGGGCTAAATTTTCCTCAAATTTCTTATTTAGGAATTCCTGAGATTTCTCGACTTCCGCAACCCGGGATCTCAAATGTTTCACATCATTGTTTAACTCAAGAATACCCCGTTCGATGGTGTCTAATTTAGTAAGTTTGCTGGTCAACGCGTCGACTTTTGATATTAGACACTTGGCCCATGCCGGTGGTGTGTCCGATGAATTAGGTTGAATACCCATGGGTGGGGGGCCCGAAGGGGGGGATGACATACTCATCTGGTACGGAAAATTGTAATAATTACTGGCTGGCATCTGAGGCTGGCCATTGCCTGGAGACTGGTTTGGCCAGTTCGGTGGCTGGTAATTGTGCATACCTTGCTGTGAGGCCATTATATCATACAGTTCAGGCGGTACACTATTACTGGTATTGTTAATTGATTTCACGGGTGAATGGGCATCGCTCACCTTCGTAGCCTTTTTGCTGTTTTCTCCCCGTTTCTTCTTCTTGGGCGGCATACGGGACAAACAACGACCTTACCGGCACCCACACGATCATATCCATCCGTCACAAGTACATTTTGATCACATTTCATCTGATATCAGACCACAATATTCAAACATTTTGACGGCGCTCAAAGCCCGCGTCCATTACGAGCCGTGCCTCGTTCCCATTCTATCATTACCACACACAGAAAGAGCACTCCGTTAACAAACTTACTGTAGAGAGAGATGTATTGTAATATATACGTCTCTGCTATAGACAACAAGGAAGCACACTATTTTTCTCAGGAACTCAGTTTTAACCGATACAAAACATATTTCTAAGATTTAACATGATGACCATGATGACAATAAAGTTATCTTCATAATGAATTTTTTAATAATTACTGAAAAATATCATCATTTTCAATAAGCTGATATTGAAAGGTTTGTTACGTATTAGGGTGGGTATTCACCCTTGCTCGCTGATAACAGAATTCATAATAGGTTATTTAAAAAAAAAATTAGATTAGTTTTAAAAGAAAATCATCTAAGTGAGAAGTTAAATATCCAAATAAGGGACATACTTACTTTTTTTGCATTAAATTAGGAATTCAAAGTAAAATATTAGTTAACCTTGGTAAAGGCACTGTTGTGAAATGAAATTGTGCCTGGGGCTGTCATTTCCTGACCGACGGACAGCCAAAGTATCTTACCTGTAGGTTTTAACCTTGAACTGATTTACCTGTATACAAATGTACGTGGTGGATCGACAATAACCTGGATTAATTGACATGGACTTAATTGCCTTGAAATCACAGAATGTGACAGTTATCAGGTACAGCACATCATAATCCAATGTGACCACATGTGAATGGTCAATGCATTATCACTGCCTATATTCTCAGGTATATATATCATATTGAAAGAAAAGTATCTGTCAGCGGGTGGTCATGTTGCCATAAAAACCTGTATAACGGCAACTTAAGTGTTTATACAAGGGACAGGTCATTACCACATGGCCAGCTGTATGCCTGTTATTTAAATTACCCCTTAGCTGCTGGTGTGGGGGACACACAGTAGGCAAATAGGAGGAGGGCTGTTACGTCCATGAATGTGTAAACCGACATGTTTATGGGTTTTTTCTTTAGACTATTATGATAGTTGGAATAATTTTCACGTAATGCGGTTTATAATGATTTTTTATCAACAATTCGTTTCGACAGATCTATATCCCGTAAAATTTTCGACCGAACGTTTCACAAACGCCTTTTAAATGGAAAGATGAAGACGTAAGTGCTACTGAAACGATACGGAAGTGCTACGGAAACGCTACGCAAGTGCTACGGATATGCTACGGTAATGGTACGCAAGCGGTACGGAAATGCTACGCAAACGGTACGCTGAAAGTGGAACAGCAAACATGTACGGGTCTGTACAAAGACCTTTATGCAGTAATAATTTCTGTAACAATAAAAGTGAAGGTTTGGCAGTAACTGAAAAAAAAATCAACTAAACGTTCCTATTCGTAACCTGAATAAATTGTGTTCGTGTAGTTTGGACCTTTTTGAATATTTTAGAAGTAATTATCTTGTGCGTGTATTATGGTGTAATAAAAAAGAAATGTTTTTGAACAAATAATTGATTAAAACAGATTCTAGCTCTGCAACAAGAGGACAATTTGGCATCTTAGTTACTAGAAAAGATTTCAAAGTAACTTATCCTAGGGCACGTTGTGCTGTGCAAATCATTTCAATAACATCATAAGAATCACACTAATAGGTGGGTGGCCAACATTGCTTCAGTTCTATACGCTACAAAATGATGACAAAACCTTTCAGAAAGTCATCTACGTTTTCAAAATCTTTCCTGACACATGTAGTGCCATTGCAAAGAAATTATAAATGATGTCGAACATTACGCGGTTAACGTCTCGTCCAAGTCCTTTTTTAATTTGCTTTTCACTCAAAAAAACCCACGAAAATTGATAGAAACATATCATTCCATGCTCTTTAATGAAATGTATCACAGAGTTTTCCTTACAACTCGTCCGAGTCCTCACTTTAGACTTAAATTACATTAGTATAGATATTAATGTGAAAAAGAATATGAAAAAAAATAAGGACAATTGTTATGCCGACGCTTCCATCGACTTTTGATTATTCCGTCGAAGGAAGGGATGATCACGCATCTAACGTTAACGAAAAATGTACAGTCATCGATATATTTCAATTGACGCTTTCATTGAACAAGTACAAAGCCAGACAAACAAATGTGTTTCTGTGACATGACCCTGTTTCTTAATGGTCCTTCGGTTTACCCGGAGTACATATCTATGATGATATGAAGATAACCGTGATCAAATGACTCTTACAAAGTCACGAACGTGCTCTTCTGTCAGCACCGCTTGATTAAAGTGTCCGTTTACAGAAAGAATCATTCTCCATTATGGAATATATTTTCCTTTTTCGCAGTCATGGTCGCTTAAGATGCCATCATTGAATACCAGCTATCAAATGATCATCAATATTTTCTTCGGAAGCCCATGCTATCTATCTGGCCCTTGAACAAGTTGAATCAAATGATGCATCGAGGTCAATGATCTATTTTGATTTCCTATTTGTTCTGCAAAGCCCTCCGCAACAAACATTTAAAGAATATTTTCAATTATCAATATATAATCATTAATAACATTTACAAAGTATGATCTCATTGTAAATGTCGCATTGCATTTTGCTAAGTTCCATGATCAGTTCCGCGTTCTCTTTGGCAGGATGTTTCAGTGAGGTAGCACTATAAAGTCGGTATCTGTTCCGCACTATCACAAGGAGACAAGCACGAACATATCACAGCCTCCCAAAACACATGTACACTACACGCATGCATCTTGCACCCAGGGAGGCTGTCCTTAAATGACCATAGCTATTGATAGGACGTTAAACAATACTAAACCAAACTAAGTTATATGACATGTGGGACTAACAGGTAATGAAAAGGTAGATTGCTGACAAAGTAAATTTATTGCTTACATCTGTTGATTTTAAACTGTTTTTGAATTTTTTAAACCATTGATAACATTTTTTGTAATGTCAGAGCGGCACATTGAATGGAACCAATGTTTAGACAACACAGTTTACTCACTAAAACCTGAAATCGGTGAATGGTATCCAGACTATATAGAAAAACCGCCGAGAAAAGGATGTCCTTTGTCTCCGAATTTGTCATACATGCTTTCACTTCTTATTTATTTAAGCGCAACGATCAGCCTCACTGCTTAGCTTACAAAGGACCATTAACAGTACAATACAACTAATTTAATTCGTTTTGATAATTACTATCTAATTTGTTCTGCATTTTGGGGGTTTTACGTCCTTAAAACAGCCAAGATCATATAAAAACGGGTGCCATGGTAGACATCATTTGAAATAAAAGAGTAGAAAAGAGAGAAAGAAAGACATACAGACAAAGTGTTGCAATCTTCAATGTCGCCTTACCAGAAGACACAAACGAAAAAAAAAGTTCCGCAGAGGGCCTTTATTAGTGGTCTTTTACAGTTATGACATTAAGTGGGATACAACTGACCTATTTTTCCCCAAACCGGTGGTGAATGACTTTCGATATTTAAAAAGTAATCAATGCGAAAATATCGTATAAGGTTTCATAGAGCTAATCAAATGTTCTCTATTCGTAGTCTTAGCTCTAGGTTAGTTTGATATATTGAGCGAATACATAGAGCACCATACAGATGACTTGCAAATGCAACAACAATTTTTGTTAAAACCGTTGGTGTTATGATTAAGTAGACGTGCCTGAGATTATATGTGCCTGATTTAAAAGCATTGGTTTGTACAATCAATTTGTCAATTATGATTTGATTTATTGCCGTTAATTTGTTTTTTTAGAGTTAAACCTTTTATTAGTGGATTTGGTTTGTGAATTACTGCAAATTGTACAAGTGTCCCTGATGACCGACTTGATTTGATTTAACTGTCACTGTGCCTTTGAGGAGAACGAGGAGAAGACTTGTATAATGTGTGTGGGGGGAGGGGGGGCTGCAGAATCGGTGGTTCTCTTCTGTTTCTTCTATGAAAATACCAAAACTGATCTGCTGCCCCTTTGCAACACTTGCGATCTTTTTCCTTTCATAATTATTCTGTCTTCTTTCTTTTCTATCTACTCTCTGTTTCAGACATTGCCCCCCTAGGCACCGGTTCTCATATTTGATATGTAATGAACGGCTATCATTATATTTTACTATTTATATATGTAACTTTTATTCGAATCTTGACACGAGCTACATTTCTTTTACTGCTACTGAATCTGCTAAATAAAACATTCAGCCTACAAAAACCTGTCTCAAATAAAATAAAGAACGATACGTGTCAGATAAAGGTTTCACGATCGCCATGGTAATTTTATTGTAAAACAGAATATTTCCCTGTGCAATATGAATAAAGACGTGATATATTGTGCTAAATGGAGTGTCTTATAGTTTCGTTGTCACTACCCTGTCTCTCACTTTGATAACTTGATTTGATTTAAGTTGACATTGTGGATGTGATGGATCGAGTACATAACAGTTGGTTTCCGTTCATCAGTTTTTAATTTCTGGTAACCTTTTCTGCACTTTTAATAAAATAGAAATGACCCAAAATTCAATTTGTGCTCGTGTTTTGTGCTTTCCTTAGACACGTGAAGTAAGTAAAGCAAACATGTATGTAGGACTTGGTTGGCGACACTCCGATCGAGCCCGACTGAAGCGTTAACTTGCAGACACTAACAATGTTTTCTATTTATCCGGCAACATTTTCTATTCAATAACATCGGAATCACTAGAAAACTGCTGATTGTCTACTCCAGCCAACGCAACAGCGATCTCCATTCCTTTGAACACCGTAAGAAAATAATCGATCGACCACCTATTATATTCTTTTACTTTTAACTGTTGATAAAGTCACCACGCGATGTACATAGTTTAATATCTCATTCATACAATACATAAACGAAATAATTTTATCTGATAAATTTATAAGAGATCCCTTCATTAGTTCTATTTCGATCTCTTCTCTTCTCTTCTCCTTTCTGTTTGATAGAATCATGTAAACAGTAAATGCAACTTTCGGTAACCTCTGATATTAGCTTCATACTTAATCAATATGTAAAAAAAAGGCAACCTTTAAAGTAAATTTGCCGTTTCACATATTTACTTGTACAGAGCTTTATGTTAAAGAAATATATACGATCATTGCAATATGATGAAGATATCTAAAATACTATCTGTGAAATAGCAAGAACAAATTTTAACTGTCAAAATCCAAAATGGCTGCCTGTCGACCATTTTTTTTATTCCATCAACCTCAACAGAAAACATGCACAATGAAGGAATATATGTGGTAAGCCATACTAAAATCTCTCTCGTCAAAAGATATCGCCAAGTCTTAAGTAAAACAGCAACACAATGACTGAACAAAAACTGAAACTAGCGAGCACGTTGGAAGGTCATAAATCAAATATTAAGAAGGGTATGACTCAGAATATTATTTAATTCACTCCTTATATTTGCTTTTTATCATCGAATTTACTATAAAGGCTATAACAACAAGGCAATCCATAGTTTCCCATCGGTAATGGTTCCTATATTTAACAAACAGTACACTAAGGTCAGGAAGCATAGGTCACAGTGAAGTCATAGTGACCTACCTCTTGCACGTTGCCATCCAAAGATGTCCTTGTACACCAAATATGATTACTCCAGGTGAAATAATACAGAAGTTATGCTCCGGACAAACATTTAAAGGTAAAAGGTAAAAGTGACCTAATTCATCCACTTTGCACTTTGCCATATAAGGATGTCATTGTACACCAAATCTGGTTACTCAAGATAAAAAGTATAAAAGATATGTCCCGGATAAAACTTTTTCAAAAGTTAAGGTCAAAGGTCAAAGCATGTCACAGTGAGGTTATAGTGACTTTCTTTTTGCACTCTGACCTCCCCAGATGTCATTGTTCACCAACTCTGATTACTCCGGGTGAAAAAGTATAGAATATATGTCCCGGACAAACTTTTCGGACGGAACGACGGTTTAGTTTGGTTTAGTTTAGTATTGTTTAACTTCCAATCAACAGCTATGGTCATTAAAGGACGGCCTCCCCTGTGTGCAAGATGCATGCGTGTAATGTATGCATGTCTGTTTTGGGAGGCTGCGATATGTTCGTGTTTGTCTCCTTGTGATAGCGCGGAACTGATGCGTACTTTATAGTGCTACATCGCTGAAACATACTGCCGAAGACACCCATCAGGAAACCCCACCCGGTCACATTATACTGACAACGTTAGGCAGGAGTAAAAACTACCATTTCTACATAATCTGGTATGTCTCGGCCAGGGGACAGAACCCAACGCCCTCCTCACAGGAGCAAACGCTCAACTAAAGACCAGAAGTGAGGCATTGCCAAGGAAGACATTAGGAAGAAGAAAGTTGTTTAAAAAGAAGGGAAAGGTAAGATCTCAAATTTAGTCGCCTCTAACGATCATGCAATGGGGGCAGCAGGTACACTTACATGTATTACGCCCTATCTGTAGGGACCGGAAGGACGGACGGAGCGCAAACCTTTATTCATCCCGGGGACCGGTGGGGGACTAATAAGATTACCCCGAGGTTTCCATTTGTTTTGTAACAAGTGCTGTATAGTAAAAACTAGTAATCAAACCGAGTAGATTTTAACTTCTGTTCTGATGCAACAGGTTGATAAAACACTTATTTCGTGCAATACAAACAGAACCTTTGTCTGGAGGCCATAAAAGTAGGGGCTCGTAGGTGTTCAGAAGCATCTGTATATTCTCCCTTTCCCCCTTTTTATTGAAAATTGTCGCTCTTCTCAATGCAAGCTGAGCCAGGGTTCTCCAGACACTTACTGAAGAAACATTACAAAGTTATGCTTTAAGGCGTTGTTGTTCATCAGAATGTTTGAATCATTGTACCGATGCTCTTCTGCCCTCTCCATTGTATATAGTACAATGAATGTTTCAGAATCCATTCGCCCTACCTAATCTGCATTACGTGTCCTTAAATGACCTTAGCTGTTAATAGGACGTTAAACAAAATCAAACAAACAAACAAAGCATTACGTGTTGCACATCCAGTTTGTGTGAAAGCTGCCTCCCCTGAATGAGATGATCCGGCAATGCTCCAAACAACGTTTGTAATATGATCAAAGTGTCCTTATTTAAGAACTGCATCACAATTTTCTGCGTATTTCAATTAAAAATTTCCTAAGTTTACGCACTTTTTGTCTGACATTGGCTATATATTTGCTGCCACTTAGGAATCTTAATCAATTATCGCCTTTAATGCAATTCAGCACCCTATCCTGTTTCATACCAGCAACCTAATGTAAGAAATCTTTATCTGTTGACTATTCTCAGTCGAAGCAAGGGTTCGGTCCTTGCTGCCTTTCTTCTTGGCTAGGATATTAGACACCAGTATTTGATCTGCATACTTTCCATGTGCTCAGAAATGTTGATAAACAACAGCCAACAGTAGTTACCTTCTTGTCATTTTTCATAAATCATTACAAACTGGTTTAACTAAACAATTCAGATTCGAACCATACTTAACGTGTTTAAGGTAACCAGACAGTGACTCGAACTTTGGGCTAGACTGTATCATTCAGATAAACCTATACTTTGCCATTCGTATAGTGCAATCATTTCATCAGAATCAGGTCCACCTATTGTGAGGTAGCCATTCAATAATCAGACCGTAGTCTGCTTAATTCAATTAATTATGAGACGAGTTTGCTCAAGTTTGAACTATCATTAGTCCTTGTGCATTGTTTATATTGACTACATTTCATTAAACGGAAGAAGAATTCAGTAAATTATCATGCAGAAACCAATGTTTGGACTTCAAGAGAGTAACAGTCTATGCCATATGTTAAACGAAAATATATGATTCGGGATCAAACTACATTGGCATTCTTATAACACTTTTTGGCTGAATTTGTGTTTACATGTAAGATTACATAAAAAAATAACTCGTATACAATTTGCCAAAAGCATGCCTTCCAAATAACCAGAAGCGCAAAGGGACTACATCACTCACCTCGATATTCAAGCAATCAAGAGAAAAGATTCTCATGAAATATTCTGTCAACCCTCTTCTCCTCCCGTTCTTCGTAGGGTTAGGGCTCAATATGAATCCCTTTGACGAAGAATACCTTTAACTGTATGGAAGGAGGATTATATCAAAATTTACCTATGGGACCCAACCCCTTTACTTCAACGATTGTGGTTTTATTTTGGTTAAAGTCTTATTAACAGCTAAGGCTATTAATGGACGTGCTTCCATGTGTGTTGTGTAAATTCAAATTTCAAATTTCAAATCAATTTTATTGTATTCAAAAAAATACAATTGGATTAGGCACATGCATTGCCTATAAAAGCCCTTTCCAGAGGAAATACATATATATATAGAGAGAGAGTATTATAGAGAAGATGTAGTATATGTTCGAATTAATAGGAGAATACTAGAACCATTTAATACATGTTCACAAAAAATAATACATGTAACTAGAATATCACAGATTTTACCATTTCAATTAATATAGTCTATTTACTTCAATTATTAATAGCCTAGTGTTTGGTTGGAGGCACTTCAAAGACACTGTCACTATACACAGTGCCATCCTTCCCAATTACACCAGAGTTATTGTTATAACATAGCAAATACAAACACATTATTATGTAATTTTTAGTATAGTTTAAGTTAAAATCTTCCAGATTTGTCAATAAACTCCAGAACACATGAGAGAATAAATTTATTTGATTCACTGCTAAGGTTCATATCACCCTTTGTGAAAGTAACAGTATTCAAGATGATGTTGTCAATTTCGTTGTAATTAGATAAAGCATTGAATAAAACTTGTCTTTCATCTATATATTTGGGGCAATTGAGGAAGAAGTGATTTGCATCTTCAATAATAAAACCACAGTCACACTTAGGATTATCTGTAAGATGATCATTATATAAATCTGATTTTAATTGGCTGACTTTATTCCGTAGTTGACATAAAGTTATATTCAACTTCCTGGAGCCACCGTATTTAAAAAATATCCGTACAGTTAGATGGTTGCAAAACGTATGTGCTTTCCTTGAGTAATTCCAGTTTTAACTGGCTCAATGTAGTGAGTTTTGGAAAAATACAGTCTGGCCTATTCCATAGAGACATCATTCTAGGAAAAAAGCTATTTTTATACAAGTTGGTTCTGCACAAGGGAACAATAAAGTTTCTATGATGTCTAAGGCGAGGATTAATATCATTATTAAAATATGGTAGGATACAATCATAAAGATGGTCAGGACAGTCATGCTGCAGTATCTTGAAAAATAATATACATTGGTAATTATCACGTCTTATTTTTAGTTTATCTACCCCAACTTCCTTATATATTAAGTTATGACTTGTACCTCTTCTCAAACCTGATATAATTCTGAGACATTCTAATTGGACTGATTCCAATAAGTCACTTTCACCCTGGGTGCAATTATTCCACACAGCACAAGCATATTCAAGTGTTGGTCTTATAAAAGATTTATAAATTATTTCAAGAGATTTTCTATCTAGCTTGTGTTTGAGCATTCGCATTATTTGTAGTTTTGTACAGCTTTTTCCATATATATAATTAACTTGATCAGACCATGATCCACGACTATTAAAAAGCAGACCAAGATGTTTATGATTTTTGACATTTATAACGACACTATTTGAGAATACCAAATCTGGATGAGATGTCTCAGAATTATTTTTATTAGACATTAGTAATGATTCAGTTTTACTTGGATTAAATGATATTCCCCATTTATCAGCCCAGAGAGACATTCTCCTTAAATCCTCATTGAGAATATCTGCAGCATGTCTGCCGTCACCATCTATCAAAACGTAAAGAGAAGTGTCATCAGCAAAGAGTTTGACATGGGATTGGAGTTCATCTTCTAGGTCATTAATAAATATTAAAAATAAATAAGGCCCGAGAACCGAGCCTTGGGGTACACCAGCTTTTAATGTTTGTACATTTGACTTGTAGCCATCAACTAATACCCTTTGTTGTCTATCAGTAAGATAGCAATGAATCCAGTTCAAAACGTCGTCACAAATTTCATATTTCTTCAATTTGTAAATCAATCCACCGTGCCAAACCCTGTCAAAAGCTTTGCCGATGTCACAAAATACTATCCTTGCCTCTTTTCCTTGATCAAGTTGTTTTGAAGCTTCATCATATAAATATATTAATTGGTTAACTGTGGAGTCATTTGGAAGGAAGCCAGACTGATTTTTTTATATAACATTATTCTCAGATAGAAAATTAAAGAGATGTTTAAAAACTATTTTTTTAAGAAGTTTACTAAATAACGATGTGACAGAGATTGGTCTATAGTTACTGGGGTCACCTCTTCCTCCCTTGCCCTTATATACATGTATTGGGGTAACATTAGCACACTTCCAAATATTAGGTATGCAACCAGTGGATATGGATTTGTTAAAAATTAACAGTAAGGGCTTTACAAGAGAGTCAGCAATACCTTTAATAAAATAAGGGGGGAAGTGCATCTGGACCAGCAGGCTTTTTTACATTAATAAGTTGGAGCTGATCATGAACATCCTGTTCAGTGATAATAATGGAAGATAATTTTTCTTGTGAGATAGGACAATTAGGAGGAATGTCAAGGTCAGTTTTGTCAGAAGTAGAGACAGAGGTGAAGTATGAGTTAAAAGATTCTGCTTTATCCACAGGATGTGATTTAAGTTCACCATTTATTACAAGAGGAGCATCATTGTTTGATTTATTGTTAATGTTCATAATAGACTTTGCAACCCGCCACCACTTACCTGGAGGAATAGATTTGTCAATAAGGGAATTTTGGAGTTTAAGTAGATATTTTTGCTTAGCTTCTCTTACAAGGTCAATAACTGTGTTTCGCATATCTCTAAATTTTTGCCAGGCTGCAGTAGTATTAGTATGTTTGGCCCTGGTATGTTGACGATTTCGTTTCCTAATGTGTAATCTAATATCATTGTTCATCCAGACTTTATCATTTGGACGAATAGTGACAACTTTATGTGGTACATATTTTTCAATACAATTATGAATTTCACTGGAAATAAAATTATTCATAGTCTCTATATCAACATTTTCATTCAAACATGTATCCCAATCAATATTAGATAAATAGATGTTAGCATTAACAAAGTCAGTATCACTAAAGTACATAATTGTCTTTTTATATGCAGATTTCTTATGAGTTTTGAAAGATATATTGCAACTAATTGGACTGTGGTCACTACAAATTGGAGTTTGGACAGAGGGATTTTTTACTATATCAGTATTGTTAGTCATAATAATATCGAGAGATGTCGAAGAGGTAAGAGTAGTTCTTGTAGGTTCGTGAATAATATTAGTAATGCCAAACTTAGTCATAATCCGCATGATGTGAAAATTTGGTTGTACGTTTAGCATATCCTGATTGATGTCTCCAATAAGTATATAATCTTTGCCAAGTTCAGTGATATTGTCCAAGACATCATCAAGTCTACTCCAATAATCCACAACAGAGTTTGGGGGTCTATAGATGCAACCTAACAGTATTTTTTTATGACTAAGGGTAATTTCAATCCAAATGATTTCTAAATCTGCTTTCTCTAAGTCTAGTCTCCTTTTAGATATAATTTTGTCATTGGTATAAGAACTCCTCCACCTCTTCTATCAAGTCTGTCTTTACGGAAAATATGAGGGTGATCAGATAAAGAAATAGCATCGTCAGGGATAGAGTCACTGAGATGAGTTTCCGTAATGCAGATGATGTCATGATCAGCAAGTAAGCATGCATGCCTGTGTGTGTGTCGGAGACTGGGTATTTTGGAGAACATGCCTCCTTGTGATAGCGCAGATCTTTTGGCGACGTTATAGTGCTATTTAACTGAAAATTCATGCCTGAGGCACCTAGCAAAGTCTACCGCCCGGTCACATTATACTGACAACAGGTAAACAAGGTGTACACTTTTCTCGATTCACAACCTGCATGGATGTCTCTGAATGCGAGCATTGCTAGTAGCTAGGTGTAACAAGATAAGATGCTCCTATCTCTGATTCGGTCGAAGACACTGCAATGACACCAAGTGGACATGGCACCCACGTCGTTATGGATTTGGTTCTATTGTCCGGCTGTCGTAACAACCAGAGCTGTCAGTCGGAGACACGGGGTTAATAAAGCATGAAAGCTTGGAATTATCCCGTTGACAGGTGATGGGTCAGTCCCAGTCCTGACTATCCTACATAATTCGATATCACAAAGGTGCCTTGATTCATCCTTTGTCCTTTATGCACGTGCCCTACATGTCGGAGCGCGGACGCGACAAGGAACACGTCACTGTTATATACAAGGTCGATGTCCAGTGAAATCTGCACGCGATATCGAACATGTCAAGTAATTCTATTTATATTCCAGTTTAAACGAATGGACGGTGACCGGAACTTATGCTTCAAACATCACGCGGAAGAATGGTGTACTATTGGTAAAGGATGGATCGTTTTTTGTGCGTACGAATATTGGTTTGGTTATTTTTTTCTCATAAAATATTTATAAAATAACCTAGATGGCCTACAACATTGATAATGGTATGAACACATGTTATAAAATTGATCATGACCCGAGTTATCCATATAAGTGACAGAAGAACGTGTCTATCTTGAAAACCCGGGGTGAACGTACCAATAAGAGAAAACAGTACTACGATGTGTGTAGCCATTGATATAGGAAAATATGTTTATATGAGGAATATCGAACGTACATGAGTTATATAAAAAAAAACTCGGTTAACCTACATCAACACAACACCTTAACAGTTATGTACAATCAAATGATACGCGATTTAGCCTATATCAGCTGTATAGCTACAATGCACGTGCTTATCGTTCACCTGCCTGAAGAACCTATATAAGTTAAAGAAGTGTCTTCAACCTATTTAACTATTATTGATCAATGCTTAATACTTATCCCTTTTTGCAATATGTTTTACAATTACGCCATATCTACACTTTACTTTATACATACAAACCATTCGATTCTGGCTTATTGACGTGCGGTTTTCAGCCTAGAGACAGACCATCATAACTCCGTAACTTTAATGAATCCTTCACTGGTGACATACATCTCTTGCTTTCTTACATGCAAAAAGCTAATCGATCATGATATGACCTCGACCTGGGGTACGTTAATCATAACCTGTAATAAAACTGGCAGTTTTATGGCTACAGGCTTGCGTCAAGGCCGGACTTTAGTTACTGAATATTGAGTTGTCTAGAACAAAACCTTGAATATGATATCAAACACCTATCACTGAGCTGCTAGTCATTTTGTAATATCAAGCAATAATCAAATCCTGATCAATTTCATTAATATTGTTTCCATTTCTATATTCTTTTTTAGCTGTTAGATGCTTACTTTGCATTATGACACCTTGATTTTACCAGCAGACGAGCCCTTATCTATTGAATACAGACGTGGACGGTTTATTTGTTTTGGGTTTAACGTCCTCGAAACAGCTAAGGTCATAAAGAGACGCGTACTTAGAGATACATCACCGTTGCGAAATCATATGGAAGTGAGGAGAGAAAAATAGTTATCTAAACTGTTGCAATGGGGACAGTGGATCAATTTTCACTGAGCACTGAACATAAGACCAAGCAGAAAAACCCCGAGTCTACGGAGGCCTTACATTGGTTTCCTATTACAGTTACATGCATTGCGATACAGCAAGCTTACTCTTAGTGTCTTTTCTATACAGAAAGGCGCCAAGGTGAAGCTGTTTTTTCCCCCAAACGACCGGGTTGGTCATCCCTGTGTTACCCGTTCCTATATATTAACTTAACTGCAGAATCGGGGGCGATTTATCCTTTTCCGCTATTGAAGGGACCTTGAAGAAATTAGGAATAAATCTGTTGTATCCCACTGCACGTGTATCGTGAATGGCATTTTATTAGGAACCCCCTGCAAAATCAGGGGTGTTCTTCCATTTCTTATAAAAAGCGGACATGGAGGAGACAAAAATTGATCTGCTACCAAATTGCAATACTTTGAACCTTTTTTCCTTTTCTCTCTACTATCTGTTTCATGCGGTTTCTCTCAAGGCAACACTCTAACCGAACCCTTATAGATAGAACATATGACATCCCGACTTTCAATAGAAAAGTGCATGTTTTATTGACCATGTATCTATTTAATGC
Source organism: Mizuhopecten yessoensis (assembly GCF_002113885.1). Taxonomy (NCBI): domain Eukaryota; kingdom Metazoa; phylum Mollusca; class Bivalvia; order Pectinida; family Pectinidae; genus Mizuhopecten; species Mizuhopecten yessoensis. The sequence goes on along the minus strand of NW_018408788.1, from coordinate 2,909,048 downwards.
TGCTTTATGACCCCATATACAGGTTGGGGATAAGAAAATAAGATATCTGCTGTTACCAACCGCATGTTGTTACAGGAAACTTAAGTACGGTTTTCTTCCACGTCTTTCTTTGATTGATGTCGTTTCCTTTCAAATGTTTATCGACCTTGATGGGACGTTAAGGTAACAATCAGCTTGTTGATAGTCCGAGGCTTTTCGTTGAGGCGATTCTGACTGTTGGATGATGTTTTTTTGAGCTGGAAATTGTAACAGAAAATGTAAACGATATTGCATTTAAAAAGCATCGATTCGATTGAATAATATGTTAAGAAAGACAATTATCACTTTGGAAATATACATGATCAATACGGACACGTTGTTTGGAGACGTCACCTGTCACTTTTCTTGCACAATTCAAGATTGTTCCATATGTTCCTAGCCCGCTCGGGATTAAAGTAGATTCTTCAACAGTCAAGCCCGTAAAACTAAGTTCATAAAAATCTGGCGAAGTCGATTAATTAATTCATTTCAATTATACAAGATCACGCGAATGAGAACAAACATGTGAACAAAAACAGGATCAGGAGTCTGTTTGAAAATGATCAATAATATTTGATATAGATGTATATAACATGATAATCTGTGTTATTCAAATAAGTAATTAAAAAAAATACTCCTGGGCAAAAAGTAAATCAAAATAGTCATATATAGTTCCAATTGCCCTATTGATATATACCTGTTCAGAACTTGAGAACCCCATGTGCCCGTACCTGCAGTCTAAACTCCTGCAACCGGGTTTACTTTTGTCGTTCCCAAGAACAAAATAATGTGTATGGGTGTTGTTTAATTTCTGATAAGATAGTCTTATAATCAACGTGTAAATATTTGTCAATGTTTATTTTGTAGTAAGTTGACCTTAAAATAATTTTATAGCGACTTGTTGCTGTAAATCTTGTTTATTTTTGGGCGAGATTATCATGAAATAGACATTTAGACATTTTCATAGGTATAGAGATGCTTGTTAACGGAATCATGTCTAAGTGCTATATTTATACATTAATTAAGATACAAACATCCCTTTTACATACAACTGGACGTACAAGATAATACATGCATGACCTCACCGGTTGTAAGGACGTTAAACCCTATAAAACCAAACCAAACATGCATACCACATATAAGGAAGGGTAGTAAATGGATGTTCTCACCTCGAGAAAGCATTGTTAATCGAGGCGAACAAATCGAATCAAAAGTCAAGTGAGCAGGAGGGGTACTTCCCCAAACTTTCATGCTGTGGTTGTGTTGTCATGCTACTGTATTGATAGAAAAAAAATAAGTGAAATTATTATACCAAGTCATTAATCTCTTTTTAAAACAGCAACCATCTCTACTATTCCAGACTACTTGAAACATGCTGGTCTGTTGCACAGATATAACTAACGATAACCATTTTTGATATTCATATTGTCATCTGTCTATTTAATTAACGTTTATTTATTGTCTTTTCCTTTTTCATATTTCATTGACCCTAAAAACCTCGTCTGTGTTGATGGGCTCTTACGAAAGTTCTAAAATAAAAATTAAAAGTAAGGACTTTTAAAACCCTACAAATCCAAGCAACTGTGGATAGCGAAGCAAAATCTGGAATCATATTTTGATTCGGGTACACCATACTGTGCTATATTTATAAAAGAAATGTTAATTAAAACATGAATAACATTAAATTAATCAATGCCCGTATTATTTGTATTGCATGTTATTGTGCGGAATAAATAATAAAATGACTTAAAATTGCACAATACATGTGAACATACAAATGTCGAAATATTGGCAATCAACACGGTGGTAAGGGGTAATAAAATAAATTCATTAAATTCAGTCCATAACATTGTGTAATTGATGACGTAACAACGAAAACTCGCCCTGTTTTTGTGGTTTGACAAAAGACGCATTTACGGCAGGCTATGCTTTTTCTCTAACGAGCTTTGCTGAAAAGATCGTTTCAAAAGCAATTACACAAGAATTTCCTATTAGATTATCAGTTAATGTTCGCAATTGACGGCTAAAGGCATTTCACTTTCGAAGTGTTGCTCATGAATATGGTTTATTTGCCGCGTTGGATTTGCAAAGTGTTGGTTGTGGCAGAAACAACATTAACGAACTAGCTTCCATAGCAACACGCAAGCTCTTTTCCTATGTTAGAGTGTAGGTCGAATTTACCAACATAAATCATAAGTTAAGACTACAGAATTAATAACATTATGTGTTTAACAATACAAGAACGATCTTAGTTTGTGTAACGGATCAATTTATTTAAAGTTTACACCAAATTGATAAAGATAAACTCCAGGTAATTATTTTCAATGATGTATAGCCATGTTCGATTCTTTAATTAAAAATGTTATTGAAAAACAAGAAATTGAAGAAAATGTTTCTCTAAAGTGAAGCTGCCATCATTTTGTATTTCCAGACATTTTCTTAGGTTGTGTCCCTTTTATACCACCTCATTGACCTTTAAATGGTATAAATAATTGCCCTTTGTTCAAAAGTGTAGTTAGGAACTCTAATGTGTGACCAGTTGCTAACGTTTTTATCTCCGTTGTGTCTATCTTGACATCTGGTATTACAATTGTATATACATGTAACAGATAAGGCTGGAAGCAAACAAAAGCTAAACAAATATATTTATCTGCACCTTTTTATTCGGTTCGACCTTGTATAACGTCCTATCAACAAGAAAGTTCATCCAATGACGTTCCACCATCAGTGTAATATAAACTAATAAAGTCAATGCAGTAGGCGTAGCGTTTTATATAGGTTTTCATCAAAAGATTTGTTCTAATCGCATTTAACTCATGATACATTAAAATAATTATTAGGTGTTTTGTGACATCTTTGAACTAGGTCTAAGCTTTCTTGTATGTCCTATGTTTTATCTGGTATAAACACTATTAGATGAATCTTTATGTTTTTTTGTATTGTTTCACGGCCCATCGACAATGCGAGTCATTACACTTTAAATAGACATTTACATAAAAAAAAATACATCAAACTAGAAAGGGTTTTAAAGGCGTACAAATGTAAAAATATACAGGGATCGGGTAGGTTGTAAGATATGTCAAGATTTTATAACAATTATCAATTTAGTGTAAATAATCACATATTGATTTTGTACAATATACATGTACCAATTAAAGTTAATGATGAGAAAAAGATTCCGAAACAAATTCTGAGACTGGTATTATCTCCTGCCTCATGTTCTTTGAATATGGAGAGTTAGTGTTCTGTTCTCGTTGATTTTCACTGTAACGAAATAACAGTAAAACGACAATTTGATTTAACGCGCATCCATCCATCTACATTTAAATTTATATTTAAAAATACAAAATCAATTTCAGACCTAACACGAAATTTGACGATTACAATGATCCATCACATTGCAGTTATGTTGTGTAGTTCGCATGCAAGTTAATAGTGCTCTTGAGCATTTTGATACACCTAATTCATATATGTGGTTATGTCCAATACACAGCTAAGGTAATTCAAGGATGTGCCTCCATGTGCATAATGGTTGAGGGCATGTGTGTAATTTTACCGAAAGCAGGGTATGTTGGTAATGTGCTTAGTATAAAGAATTTGTTAAAACGATATTGATGCTGAGTATTTTTACAAGTAATGTTTATACAGCGTTGAACTTTGTATGAATACACTATCGAAGAAGATCTTTGGTATTACATTATCTCCCATATATAAATCTAAACAGATAAAGTTTGATTGCTGGCGTTTTAATTGTATCCTTAAATGTCGAATCTGTATTTTGGTGAAAAGGAAATCAAGTTATTCGTGTTTCTTGCATACGTATTGTTTTCTCCAGACTTCGCATACATAGGCCACACTTTACGTTCTACTGGAACAAATATCAAGCGTATGGCCATACTTGTGACCATCCATTTACTGTCAAACATTTCATGATATTATGCGCGTATTTTCAGAAAATGCATGAAAATTTCTAAAAACGTAATCGAAAGGTTTTTTGATACAGTATGGAAACTGTAACAAACAAACTTTTCATTACCTTTTTAGGATTTTAACATGTGATCAATTATCAAATTGACGGTTTATATCCTTCAAACAATCCAATTTTAAAGTTAAAGCATGACTTATCACTTTATGAGTTTTATTTCCTTTGTTTGGTTTTTGTATTGTTTTAAGGCCCAACGACAATGGTTATCATTCAGGTCCAAACAGCACGGTAAGAATAGACATTCACAAATAGAATAACATAACACACAAACTAAGTAAGTAAGTAAGCGTAAACAATATCAAATGTGCATCATTAGAGGTGAACGAATTGGTTGCAGAATATGTCATAGCTTACTATAAAGACGATTGAGCGCAAATACACTTTTCATTAGCGGTATATCATCGAATCAGTTGCGGATTGTTTTAAATCAGCGCAATCAAACATAATATGTTTGACTGTAAAAAGTTTGTAACTTCGGTTCAAATAAGGTAAGTCTTCCTTGCGTGAAATAGAATTATTGAAAAGTCTTTAGTGTTGCTTGGCCCTAAGTTAATTAAATTGTCAATAGGCCGGTAAACAGTTTATGTATGTAGTGTATTTCTTCACGGCGGATTACTCTTTTAAGTTCTCTAGTGTAGAAACATTGAAAAAATACTAAATACAAAAAAGAAAAATCTGTATTAATTAATTTTGTGAATATCATAGCCAAACAAATACATGATATATACAAGTGGTATGAAATGACACAATTTTCAGAAACAAATGTGTGCAAATCACGCAAAGAATTGCAACATGATCAAAGGAATATGTCATTTATAAAACTAAAAACACTTTTCATTTGAGCAAAACAAAACAAGGATCGTCGCCGATCAATCGATATATCAATTTCTTGTTGGAACATCTTAAAGAATAACAAAGTATCATTATTTCTCGACATTTCTACACAACACGTTAATAGAGCCAACATAAAACACTATGCATCGACAGGGGCTGACAGTTCCATAGACAACTATCGTACATGGTAAGGTGTTAACCGGAAGCTGTTGATGGGTTCTAATATGTAAAAGGTAGCTTAGCCATGACAGCGGTTCCGGATATACATGTAACAGATATAACCAATCAAATACGACTTCCTTTGTGCGTGTTTGCAGGATGAACACCATTTTGTCCAGAAGATTTATAGTGTACCGTGACCAGTTGGTATGATCAGACCCTAACTCCGTCCATTCTTTGATATCATGTCTGTTGCGCGTCCATTGATCCAGGTTTGGTGCATTACACGTAAATGGCCAGCAATTATAATATGTTGACGACGAAACAACCGCCCAAGCAGATAAAAATACAACAGAGTACATTTTTATTGCAAAGTATAGAATCCAAATTGGGTTTCCATTTCAATTGAAATCCATAAAAATACCGCAAAATAATCTGTTATGTCTTTACGGAAGCCAATGTCGGTCAGATAGATGAATCAAATATGCAGTAACAACCCCCAATTACATGCACCTTTTTAAAACGACTTAATATCTCGAAATAACAAAACTACCTTCTTGCACGTACTATCTTGTATTAATTATAAGTTGTTATTATGATATAACTAAGTCGTTGTTACGACAAACAGTTGGTGATATTGATTAGTAATATGATGATGCGAAAGGCTCTCGTAGATATTAATTGAGTTACATTTTTATTTGAAATTTATGATACTATTACGGAATTTTATCAACGTTTCATGATTCTCGTTTGAAAGGGTTTGGTTTTATTAGAATAAGTGTCCTATTATTCCCATCGAATGTCATTTAAGGACGTGTCTCCACGTGTGTAACTTGTTGTGGAGACAGTATGTTCGCATTTCCTCGAAAGCTGGAATCTGATGCCGGCTTCAGTGCGAGACCTCACTGAAATATAACGCCGAAGGCATCCAAACGGTTTACTTTAAAGAGGTCCGGAAGTTGATTCAGGTATATCAGTTTTTGATAAAAAAAAAAAAAAAATCACGAAAATAGCAAAATGTTAACATAACGATTATTCGAACTCAGATATTAACGAAGAAAAAATTTACCTGAATACTCTCGAAATTTTAAAGGAAATTAAAACCATGTGTTTCGGAAGATTAATCGTTTTTGAAAGGCGATTAAGGTTAGTTTAATGGTTATGCCGACAGGCAACATCTCAGGTAATGAATACCAGTATGAATTAAATAGTTACTCGAACGAAAAGTAGTCACCATATCTTATTTCCTATTGTATTGTCTGAAGCCTCCTAAAAAAGTGCAATACGAAAGCGCAAATGCACAGCTCTTTGTTGGCTCCATCGTTATATGAAAGGGGAATTTTTTATTCAATGTAAAGGCGGAAAAAGGAGCAATCTATAAGAATAGAATATTCATTAAGCAATATGCTTCTGGAAATGTAATGAAAGAAGTTAGTAACCGAATTTGAACACTTTTAATCTTAAATAATCTCTCCTCGAGTTATGGAGCTTCAATTTTGACGTTAGCGATCTGATGTCTGTTTCTTAAAATAATTATCGAAGGTTGCGATTGACTATTCATTGAACAATTAGATCATATTTTATTAGGCCTGGTAACACAGTTTCACCATTGCTGCTGATTTTTGGAAAAGCTGCTATCGATCAGTGATTTATATGTGTTTATTTGATTGGAGTTTACTTCCTACATACCGCTATTGTCATATACATACCATGCCCATGGATGATAGGGTCACTCCATGGTCTCTTTTAAGGGCCATCTCACTGAAATAACACATAAAGCATGATACTCCATCCGGTCACGTTAAACACCAGGACTAAAATCGAGGCATTAACATGCATCAAGAAACGAACGTTGAAAGAAAAAGCTGCAGTAGTTTAATGTTGGTCGCGTTCATGTCCCCTATTGGAGGGCGCAACATAAATTTCACTTTGTAAAGAGTATTCCCACAGGTCGCATCTTACGAATGAATCATGCAGTAGGTAACAGTAAAGATAGTGTATTCTTTATCCCAGACCTAGACAGGTTTTCATAGAAGTATGAGATGCGTCTTTTTTAAAGTAAGCTGTAGAACCAACTAAGTGTTATGAAATTCAGGCAATGGGATATTTCCAAAGCCGGGACATACCAAAGTCCTTAAAATGGTAGTATTTATTCGCTGTTTGGTGTTCAGCATTTAGAGTAATGGCAACAACTGGTTCACCCGTCGGTACACTATAATGTAACCGAGCGGAATTATGCTGTCCTGGGTGCCTTCGGCATGGTATTTCAGCGAGATAGCACTATTAAGTCGGTATCAGATCTGCGCTATCACAAGGTAGCAAATACATCAACATAGTCTACATCATGCACACAACACACATGCAGGCACGTCATTAAATAACATTGTCTGGTGATAGGACCTTTAAGTCAATAAAACCAAAACAATATTAACATTTCATCAAGTGGCATACAAATAACTTCATCTACAGTTTGTTAAATGTGTGCCTTTATGCAAAGACCCATTCCCCCAATATTACACCACGTTTTCAGTTTTCGTCATAGGTTTAATGTCTTTGCAACACCAAAGGCCATATGTAGACGGGTGTCTAGGTAGACTCTGCCACAATGATGCAATCAATTGTCACGATGTGCGATGGGTGCACGGTGTGTAAACAATCTGTGCCCGATGTGAGAACGACTGGACGATCAAAGCTTCCGCTTAGCTTAACTAACTTGACTCCGACATCTACACTGTAAAGCAAACACATTGCTAATGACCAGTACAGAATATTTTATTTTTTAAGACATAATTTCAGCGGCATCAATTTCTCTTTTAGCAATCCATAGAAACATGCACTACATGTTGTCATACAATGGTAAACGTATGTGTTTGAACGCTTTTCACGGATTACATAGTGCGCTAAATGAAGATTTCGTCAATTCAAACTCATGTTTGTTGTTTTTCATTGGGCGTTTTGTGGGCAAACCTATTTCAAAGCACCAATTTGTTGAGATTTGATAAAGCGCTAAAATGTGTGTGCGTTTAAGTAAGTACATGTACAGTATATAGCCATTTGGTCAGGTTAGCACTGATTGTGACAGCAGTGACTTTAGATGTTTCAGAAGAGTCACTATTAAATAAAAAGGATAATTAGTGTTATAAAATGCAAATATGAATAATGAACGTATTTTCTATAGCACGCTGAAAAGATCAAGCCTGATCGGGATTTATTAAAGTTTGTCAGCTACATGTAAAATGTACAGCACTGCTAAGTTTATTATCAAAAATTATTTCATTACTTGTGATAAACAAACTGGACTCATACAACGGTGCTGATATGTATACGCATCAGTCAGAGTTATCATTTATTGTGTTTGTTCGTAGCGACGCAGCAATACACACCGACAGGAGAAGCGTCGGTGTATATAGTTCATACTGATGATGAACGTGGATTCAATCTAATCAAGTCCGTTGTTCTTTTGTTTGTTCTTTTTGTAATGCTATAGTCTAACAACATTGTGTCAGTCGATGAGACAGGACAATACGTAAAATGGCATAGACTATACACCAATGTGTACGTTCTTCAAATTAAAGGCAAACAGAATAAGAGTGCTGCACCAATTTTCTCCGTGGCTTGTAGAGCTGTGCTCCGTAAAATATTACTGTTGATGTGTGATAAGCTTCATATCGACCTAGCGGCGCGCAGGATAAATTGTCCGTCGTTGTGACTTGTCACATCTGAGAGTCAATGTCTTGTATATACTGTAAAACTCTTTTTTTTTATAATCGACACCTCAAATTACTCGAAATATATACCTTGGGAATTCGGTGTCTCTCATGAGAAATGTCTATTAACTATGAACAGTGTTGCATTTTATTGCAGGTTTTTTTCGTTAACAATAGCCGGTAAAGTTTGATAGTGGTTTTTTTGGTGAACATAATAATAACATGGTGAAATAATTGTAGCAGACTCATTTTCTAGGTATAACAAAGAAACCGGTCTTAGGGTTCTTTCCTTTTATTCCGATCCGTATGACAAATAATGACCAAGCATGAATAGTCCGGTTGGCATTGACACTCTTTGTTCTGTATTGGGATTTCTATAGCATATAATTATAGATCAGCTCTCCTCTTTCTTTCCCCTAACTTTTTGGCGGCAACTACCCTGACTATATGTCTAGCTGTGACCCCCCAAGACCAATGAGATTACTGAATATAGACACACCTACAAACTGACCAACAGAAGTATCTGTATAAATAGACAAACAGGTTTTAACCACGTGCACATGACCAACAAACTGGACAGAACCGGCACAGCACATTACAATACGTTCACATTTACATGAGCTGATACTCACCTGGTCTGGGTCCTGCCTCAGGGCATGTTTTAGGTAAAGTGTATACTGTAGGTCTCCTATACTTACCAAGGTATATATATACGCACAAATCTATAGATATATATAAAACAACACAACATCAATGTCTCATATCTTTTTAATAAAATCAGAATGAAACCACTTTACTACATAATAATCAGGTGAATACAGGAGCACCAGCTCATGACCCATACGCAGGTTCAAATTGGGTCTGTCCAAGCCCGGGACGTATCAGAGTCCTTAAAAATGTTAGTTGTTATTCCCTGCTTAACATTCAGCATTTAGGGTAATGGCAACAACTTGTAAACCCGTTGCCAGCATTATGTGCCCCGGCGGAATGCTGCGCTGGGTGCCTTCGGCATGATATTTCAGCGATATAGCACTTTAAAGTCGGCATCAGATCCGCGATATCACAATGTTGCAGGTACACTAACACACTCTGTCTCCGCCACACATACACGCTTACACAACACACATGGAGGCACGTCCTTAAATTACCTTAGCTGTTAATACATATAGGACGTTAAACAAAACAAAATAAAAAGGATCCAGTTAAACTTTGACTTCTGTGACCTATTAAGACAATTTAGTATAACAATTTCATTATTGTTATAAAATACATACAATAAAAGCTGGTTTCAAATATCACCTTGAACTTTACATGATTACGAGTAAAGGCCAAGGATATTCTCTTCTCTTTTGTTGTTGGTCGTCTTATTATCATATGGCGTTATAAATAAGCTTAGGCCTGGAGAATATGTGTCCATTTTCCTATTAGTTTACCTGGTTGGTTAGGGACACATCAACCCTGATCAGCAGTTTATTTATACGACATATTATTACCTTGGTCGGGAGTATTTATCGTTACCTTTTCCTTCCGTATGACTGTTACAATGTACTAGTATGGTAATCAGAATTAACTGACAAATGCCCACATCAATTTCCCATACTTTAACTATTCCCGGATACTGCTTGTTTGCAAATAATAACTGTCCAACTCCCACTGCATGCTGTCATTCCGTCCATATCACCTTGGATATATCGCGTTCCTTTAGACCCTATGTACAAAAACATGATTTAAACTTATTGTTTAGTTACGTTCAATAATCGGGATTAATCTGCGCAATTAATGCGGGATAAATCTAAAAATACCTCACAGAAGTAAACATCCACGCCAATAAATTTGTCTTTTACTTATTTGGCGTTAAGAGAGATTGTTTCCCGATCGATCGGGCGAAAAGGTTATTTTTGGTTCTTGTCGATTGGATGTCTAGCGCTGTCTGAAAAATACATAAAACTTGTATTATTTACTTGATTTGTGCTCAGGACAGAATTGGTTTTGTCTGACGTGTTATGTTTTTGGTATTGAAATGTTAAAGGTCAGAGTGCACCGATATATAGACAAAGGTGCCGATGGTACATGTGTAACAGTGTTATTGCAATTGTATGTGACGGGAGTACACCTAAAACGAAATTATTAAAATTGTCAACATGCGCTTTTTTATTGGGAACACTTCTACATATATAGAAGGGTAAACTGTCTACCCAATCTTGCCTTTTTTAGTTTTGATACTCGTTATTTTCTTATTCACAGTCTTCAAATCATATACTGTGCGTATATTCGCTCTCTACCATCCGTCACTTATCTTTTATATATAATCTATCGTGATATCTCACAAACAGTGAACATCTCAGCAGATACTTGTATACCTGTACAGTAATAACTAATCTCAGTGAACTGTTTTTGCATTACTGACATATCTCTTTTCTCTTTACAGATATAATCAGGACAGTGAGCAAGACGCCCACCACTAATTACGCGTTATATGCTGGATACAACAGATAGAGTAATTGCATTCACACACCGGCCGAAATTTAACCTTTACACTTCTGGCCACCAATTACTCAAGCATACTTCTCTTCTCATTAAACACGGGATGCTAAGCGATATTCAAGCTACGCTCAATACAGTATGATCTAAGACAGATGTTGACCACGGACAGTCCGGAATGTGGTTCTTTTGAAGTTAGAGCTATCGATCAAACAAACAAATATCACTAGTCAAGAAAAAAATAAACATATTCGTTAAATACTACTTACATCAAGAAACGTCGATCCTATTTAAGTTTTTCACACTGCGTAGGCAAAGTGGTGACCGTGTATTAACATTAATCATAGAACAGCCAAATTAAGAGAAATGATGCAGACTTTGGATTGAAAGCTGGATTTGGTCATACAGGTGTTGGTAGAAAAGATGTGTGATTTGTGTCAGACAGTGCTGTCCTGGGAGTATGTCCTATAGGTTAAGACGAATTACGAAGGCCTGGCGGTTTCCCGTGCAGACTAATGAATCCTCTGTCTCCAAAAATGGGATATACATCGATCTCAAATAAAATCTTCGAATTTAAGCCCTCGTGTGTGACATGGCTTTATTCATATCTACATAACTGCTTTGTACTAAAGAACCTGCATTCGAATTGCGACATCGATTATTTCATAAATCGAGAATAAAACAAAACACAATTTGAATATTTATCAAAACTTAGCTATACGCAAGTATTTTATTGCATATTTATGATATGCATTGGTAGAAGCGTATGGATTTTCAGTATTTTCTGCTAATCAAGGATTCCACTGAAAAACGTTGCAACTATCGTAATTGCCTGATCCTGTCATTGACAGATATCTCGTTATTATTGAAATCGATCCCGTTCATACAGGTCACACCGCTACTCTGTCAGCATCAGAGAGCAAGTCTGTTTAACAACAAAAGGGACTTATCTGTCCGGTGTATGCCTGTTAAATACTCATCGGGACATCTTTAATATGCGAGACAAGGACATTCCTAAACGACATAACGGCCACGTGGAAACACTCTACATTCTCAGTGCTGAATCGGATTGATCATTCCAACCAAACACATCAAGGAACACACAGTAATTAATGGACTCATTCTGACAAAGATTCATTGTTGTATTTTTGACTGCCATTTTTGTTCAAGGTATTTAGGGAATCGGAGTATTTTCTACACTATTTTAACCGTTTTCTGTAATTGGGATGGATATTTGCACTTAATCATTTATTCAAATGAGGATATGATTTGTGTAAACTTAACCCTGTGTTGACAGATCAATGTATAACTTCATATTATACAGTTCCATTATTCTTGTTTAAGGAGCAGGCATCAAACCTCACTGATGTCGGATTTTTACACGTCAATGTTATATTGTTCCTGTTAAAAGGGTTATTAATTCACGTGCAGCACAATACGTGCGGGTTAAGCTGTGCGCGCACAAGCCATTGATTAGTGACGTTTGACTCCGACTGCGATAGGTCCTCTTAATTTGATACCACAACAAAGGTGAAACTTATCCGAAATACTAACTTGGGAACTTGATACACTGCGCATGTCAAAAGAAGAAATCCATAGTTAAAGTTTAAGAACAACTGAAACTAGTTGTGTAGAAGATTAAGGACGGAATTGTAATTGTGAATAGTAAGAATAACCTCATGGACATTACTTGTTCAGCTTTTGACCACCCGGAATATAACCAGCTTTGAAGGATGCATATATTGATTCGAAATATGATGTGATTGTTGAAATATTGGACAATGTATTAAGTAATGGGTGACAATGTTCAAAATTCTTTTTAAGCGCCTGCAAATTAATTTTAAACAACTGCATGGACAGAAAAACGGCCGCTATCGCTCTTGGATAATATAATTTTTCTAACTTATTTGAAAAAACGGCATTTTTATCGATATTACATATGTGACATTTTTGAGAGGTTACAGCTGTTTCGTGTTCACCCGTGACTTTTTCACCGACAACACGCTTATTACAAATATGGAGACATTCACTTCTGGCTACAACTCGACCTTTGGAGACTACGACGTCCTTGACCCATTGTCCACTATGGTAAGTAGCACATCTATTATATTTTTAATAGAACATATTCGTTTGATATAAATTACAGTCTACATGCTTCACATCTCTTTGTTCTACGTTCACCTTTCCATAATTCGTAAATACAGCGTTCAGAACAAACTGATTATTTAGAAGCCATAAAAGAAAACGAAATTTGTTAACGCTCCTCATGCTAATCTGTGACAACAAATGTATAAAACAGGGATTTCCATAATTATACAGTTGTGTTGAAAAGCCTAGAGGGTTTTGTTTTAGTTTTTGCATCACCACTTGGCTAAGGATATTGTTGCTTTCATGTTGCATTCAAGGTAATTTGGTATCTTATCCTGAACTTCATTAAGCAATATTAATGGCACCAGGAAACGTGTTTGCTGTAATTGAATGCTTATCTCATAGACAACTTGTCCATGTGTCAAACATTGGTATTGATGATGCTGCTTTTTTATCGCGGCTACATAAGGTGCTATTTTGACCAGGGGCTCATAGCATATCATTATGAAGTTGTGACAAACCGTGATAGAAAAATGACCGCAAGTCGTTTCTTTATTTGCATGCGAATGGGGCAGGTCAGACTTTACCCTACTCTCTATTCCATATTTCTACCAATAACAAAGACAGAGGACCACTTCTTTTTGTACTACCTGTATAATTACTACTTGAATTAATTGAGCTTCTTAGAAGTCATGTGTTAAGGAAACTCATTGTATTTCCCAAGTGCTTTATACTTGTACATAATAAAGGTTTTCTCTCCGTACCATATGCCCGAGAAGAATTATTGACAAACATAAAGATGTCACCGGAGAAAGGAAAACATAAACAGACGCAGAAGATATTTTTCTTTAACGCTCAAAACAGACTGGAAAAATAGATTTCGTGATAGGCCTAATGTTCTCAGTAAATACAGTTCTGTTTGCAAATTTAAAGTAAAGAAAATAAATAAGCAATACATTTTTGTCACTTCCTCTGATCGGTATGTAGATAGCGGTAGCCCCGATTTGCATTTTCCAGATTACTATGATTGGTTCATGCCTATGATTCTCATACAGAAAGTGGGAAACAAAAGTGTTTTTGTTTTCGATCAATTTCTATAGTCCACTACTGTAAATGAAGGAAATACTTGTTTGGCATAACACTATAGCGGTAATCTGACATTAAGGACACATCATATGATTTTGTATTTAGCTGCGCCCTGAAACAAAATCTCTCCTAATTCCTATGTTGAATGAGACGGCGTGAAACAGAAACTTGCGTCGAATGTATAGTACTGTCAGTGACGTGGTCTATTGCTTTCAATATCGAGAGGTCTTAGAGATTTCACCATATCGACGTATTTTCAACAGTCATTGCTATTCAGATTACACACTCCACGACGTCAAACTAACACCGCGTGGTTTGATAGTCCCATAGAAACAGGTATCATCCCGTCATGACATTATATGTGTGTATGATTAACTTTTGACAGCTTAAGTAACTCAATCAGTGCCCGGAGGTTAGATCTCTGCAGGGAGGATTAAGATTTTGACAATCACGACTAGCATTGCTATAGGTCAACAGAGCGTGCCTGCTGACTGGAATATTATCAACGGGCCATAATAAGAAGCTCATTGATAGGAAACATTGGCCCTCAGAGTCTTGATACTGTCTTATACACAAATTAAACGTACATCAGAATTTCAATACTTTGGATTGCGATTTGTTTGTGGAAACCCCCCCCCCCCCCCCCCCACATCCACCCCACTACTCAAATGAGGTAACTGACCCTCAAGAATCCATCAGCTATTTCTACGTAACGCACGTACAGGTGATACAGTATGCCGAATAATAAGAGCTGTTTCGTCTGTTTAAGACTCGTCGGTGATGCTAGAGGCTGAAAAGATAAAAATGCAAATACAAATTGGTCTAAACCAATATTGAAACTAAAGGAGAGCGATACCTGAAACCCCTTAATAAGAATCATTTCAAAAATAAAAAGAATATTGTTGAATAAAAACATCGGAAGCCATAAACTGAAATTCCGTCCAAAAGTAAAGACATTTTCCCCCAAAACTGTCGATGTAGTTGCAGATGATGCATGGATAGAATTAAAAATCACAATGGGGTACACCCATAAATGTGTCAATAATAGGGCACTGCGGTCAATCGAGAAATGAAACCTGTTACTATCATATACGTGTGCAAAAATGCTAATGCAAAGTTAGAAAATAGTACGGCCGTTATTTTCTGAGAAAATATCTGAAAAAACAATAAAACATGTGTGCAATAGATAATAATGGTTTTGGGTTGTTTTTAAAGGTTTACATGATCTCATTCGTCTGTTCTTGTTTCCTTAATCCTACCTGATGTATGATCGTCCGGCAACGTGACATTCATTACACGGTGTTTGACCATGCTTTCCCCCCGCCAACGTTGGTATCGGTATCCATGTGACCTTTCATGCAACTGTTGCTCTAATATAAGTATAAAGAACTAGTACAACTGCATACATTTTTTTCTAATCAACCGCTTTTCTTGGACCATCATGATAAAATAAAGATTAATGAATTAATCAACTCGTATCAATGGAAATTTTAGTTTTCCTTTTTTGACCCGATGCTTGTCTTACATTGAGGTTGTATGCCATTGTTGGTTTGTACAGTCATCATGACCTATTTCTGTCAATGTGACTTTGGTGTTTGCGATTATCAAAGCCATATACATAATGCACACAGTCTTATATAGTTGGTTGTCTTCAAGATTCTTCAACTAGGGAAAAAATTCAGTAGCATTTGATATGATATACCCTTTTTAAGCATCCCCAGGTTTCCGTTGTGGTACATGTATATGATATTGATATGGAGTTATTGGCTTAGTCTTTGTTTTTCCTTTTTTTGCATATATTTTTTAATTGCTCTTCAACAGGTACCCGATGTTACTTTCTGCCTTGACCCTGCAGGTAGGGCGTAAGAATTGTACCTGCTGCCCCCAATTGCATGATCGTAAGAGGCGACTAAATTTGGGACCTTATCTCTTCTCTCCTTTCTAAATGACTTTCTACTTCCTAATGTCTCCCTTGACAATGCCTCACTTTTGGCCATTTGTTGAGCGTTCGCCCCTGTGAGGAAGGCTTTGGGTTCTGTCCCCTGGCCGAGACATACCAAAGTCTTTAAAAATGGTAGTTTCTACTCCTGCTTAACGCTCAGCAAATTAGGAGTGGGACGACTGGTTCGCCCGTTGTCAGTATAATGTGACCGGGTGGGGCGTCCTGCTGGGTGTCTTCGGCAGTATGTTTCAGTGAGGTAGCACTATAAAGTCGGCATCAGTTCCGCGCTATCACAAGGAGACAAACACGAACATATCGCAGCCTCCCAAAATACACACACATACACTACACGCATGCATCTTGCACACAGGGGAGGCCGTCCTTAAATGACCTTAGCTGTTAATAGGACGTTAAACAAAATCAAACAAACAAACAAACAAACAAAAAACTTTCTGCCTTATTCATAAGAGGCGACTAGCGTAGGAACTCCCTGCGGATTACGGGGACACGGAAGTAACAAATGTAAATATGCAGCACGTATAAATTGCACCCTTGCGGATCCGTTTTTGTTTCTCTTCTATCTAACTATTTTATCTCTCCCAACCGGTATAGGTTTCTTCACTCCCATCTCATTTGATAAATCTGCTAGGAACTGGTGACCATTTTGGTTATCCACTAGATGGTAACACTTAAGACGTGATTTTATATATCAATCTTCTTATGATGACATCTAATAGCAATGCTTTGGCACGTAATCTTCCACTGAGGCCTCCTAGTTCATTGCTATTGTTTCCAAGAAATTGGCTTTCCAAGAAAAACATGGTTTTCTAGATATGATATCTAACTGTTGTGAGAGAAGAAGTTCCCAAACTCGAGCTGGTTGATAATCATGTTTATATAAGTTTCTTTAGCGAATTTAAAATTGTAAAAGACATTCGGTACCTCGTGTTTTTATACAATCTTACTCAATTTAGGATCAGGATATGACATTTCAGTGACGTTGCTTTTTAAAGTGGCCACATCGTCCGTACACACCGCTTACATATGGACATGACTGTTACTTGGACGCAAAACGCTGTGAACAAACATAAATGCCTTGTACCTTTGCTATGTAATTCATTCTATATTCACAGTTTTAAACATTCAAAGATTGCAAATAAATGGAAGTCAATCGTCAATTTTACAAATACGTTATGATATCTAAGGACCAGCGCACTAACACAATGTCCCTCTCCGTAAATGAATATTTTAGCACATTTGCAGACAGCGTTGTCAAATAGACTTAACGAGATTGATTCGACAGCAAAGTGAACCAGACCCAATTGTTCTGGGCTTGATGACACCTTCAACAAGTACTTGTCTGCGTCTCCATACGTCAGCGATGTCCACGAGCTTCTTCACTCAGAGCCCAGGGCTGCCATGTTTAGGTTTGTTATTGAATTATACCTGTTTTCATCCAAACATTCAGGACCTTTTGGCATGTGTGGAGATTGGTGCCGTGCTATAAGGAGCGATTATTGGATTGGACACAGTAGAATAGAACAAATGACACAGAATTTGAGGAAGACAAACGAATTCAATCTGAAGACACAGGAGATATCAGTGCCATATATTGCGACATGCCTGTGGGATACCAACACTGTAAAAGAGTGTTGAACAAAATACGGTATTTTTAAAGCTTTCATGACAGTGAGAATAAATGATTCCCTGTTTTTGGTATTTAGTTATATATGTATGCTGGCCTGTAAGGGCTCAACAAATCTAGTAATCCTTCAACGCACAAATAGGACGTCGTGGGAACCACACTATGACCTCAAATGAGCGAGAGTAATCCCTCGTTGTCTTCTCTCGCTGTCGTACTTCGTTTTGTCAACATAATACCAACGCCACCAGTTTACGAGATTTGCTTTTTTTGCACTTATCGGCCATGTGTTAAGTGAAAAAGTCCTGCATTAAGTGAAATGTTAAACATGTGTACAGTGTAATATCTGAAAATAAATTATTTTCAACTGAAGTATCTGCTGAAGTGCATTATGAAGAATTCAGTTTTGATCGATAACTGGTTTAAACATAATGGCTCCCAGCTATGACGGTGTCAAAGATGTATTAGATGTGTATGCATATGTATGTTTTTGCCTTTTGTTTTTGACAAAAGATTGATTATAATAATAACCAATAATTTCGATCATGCATTTGTTTTCAATCCTGGTAACAAGAAATATAGTTAATGACATCAAGAAAATGATAATTATCACTCCGAAAAAATCAATGATGTTGATTACAGAAGTATAGTAAGTATTTCAAAAATTTCAAAAACGTTACGGTCACCTCCATGGACCCCCACAAGGAGACTAAACCCCCTTGTTGAATAATTACTAGAGATAATGACGTCACTTTACCGGGCGGACTGTTGAGCTGAGTGCCTTAGCACTATAAAGTCGACATCAGATACGTGTTGTCACGAGAAGGAAATTCCACAAACATACTCTACCTCCTGAACATATACAAACAAGCACGCATACAAAACACTTGGAGCCACGTCCTTAAATGAGATTTACTTTTGATAGGACGTTAAAACAACCAATGGGTTTAAGTCAAGCGAAGTTTTTGTCGACATACTCAGTGTTTGATGGCTTATGCGATTTTAAATTTTGATTCAAAGTATATATATCAATGAACCCGCTTGTATTACTAAAGTCAGATGAACGAGACTTGAATCGGAAAGAAACATATATCATATATGAAAAAAGCCATAAACAGACTCTTAATTATGATGAATTATACATAACTGTAGCTTTTATGACGTTTATAAAGACAAAACAATATGCAATATTAAAAAAAAGAATATGTGTTTAATGATAAGTATACGTAAAAAGGTTAGTTGCTGCAATCGACATTTTGTTTTGATAATGCATTTTTAGAACTTCTGCATCATTATTCTAGAAATTGATACCAATCAAATCTTTATTCACACCGTAAGGGCGCCTGTTGTATTGTTTTACTGTAAAACACTGTCTGCGAGAACATTTAAATTGAGTTAAAATCTTTCGCAAAATACAATCCTGATGATCTAGATATCCGTTAATGGTATTCATCTTCCTAAGGCTTGCTACCTTAAACGTCATCGAATCTTTGAACTAAAGTAAACATACTACTTTATCGTATACAGAACATCAAGAAGAAGCTTGAGTCATAAAATAACTTATATCAAAAATGAACAAAGGAGAACAATCAACGCGATAAACAGGATAAAACTGAAAGTGTTGATATTTTAATGACGAGCGAAAATGTCACTTTCGAAAAGTTGTCACAACGAAAATTTTAGGTAAGTGCAAAACGTGCTTTAACTTTAAAAAAAAAATCATTCGTAATCAATTTATACCCAATAGTTATATATTATTAAATCGTTTATAAAGGAAATCCCTGTCAAGACGGCGCCTAGTTGTTGGAAACCTATCCGTGAAGTAGAATTTGTTTTAACAATAACAGAAAGGAGCAACATTTTAAATGTCTTTTTGAACTACATACATGGATATGACTTTAAATGTTATAAGATAATCAACCCAGCTACAAAGACAAAAGTTATCATTGAGTAATCGTGTTTTGTATAATTAGCTTATGGTTATTGAGTTGCAATTTTTTCAGCATGTTCTGTGTGGTTATGATTCAGTATATTGGTTATGTTTTTGTTGCAATATTTGTGCAGTGTATTATATTATTCAACTGCTGGTTGATTCATTTTTGCATTACTTACTGCAGATGTTGGATTGAAATATGTCGTTAATATTGTTTACGTCTTTGTTGTTGTACGTAGCAAAACTACAAAATGTGGTTGAAAAGTGTTAAGAGAAGCAACAATCACAGGATATCAATGTCGTACAATAGTTATCGACTGATAATATAAAAAAGACATTAGAACAGTCCATCAACACAAAAGTGGTTATGAGGTCAAACACAGAAGAAACAACATGTTAAAGAAACTGACTTCATAAAAGTAGCTATGGTTTGTTATACCTTTTTGAACAAACCAACAATTTTAGATATGTTAGATTTTTAGAGATATTCATTGTTTCGAAGGAGATTTGAGATATGTTGTATTATTATTTAAAAAGATGTATTGTTTGCTGAAGGTCATTGCAATCAATTAACAAGTGGTTTATTGTTAATGGTGACATGGGCTGTATTAAGTCCGGTCTTCACTTTTCAATAAAAACAAATTGGGTAATAAATGAATGACCATACTGGAGAGGGTCAAGGAAAACCTTGTCTCGGCGATTTCCTCTATAGCAGAGACAATATTTACTGATTTAAGTTTTTGCAGTGTAATTTATTTTCTACGCATTGATTCCAATTATTCTGCTACTTTGACCTCACTAAATTTGTAACACACGGCTAAACATATTTAATATAAAGTTTAAAATCAACAGATGGTACCTGTAGCAATGAAGCTACTATGGTGGCACATCTGTCATTTCCTTTCCTGGTATTCCCACATCTAGAGACAAAACTATGTTATGATACTAATATTTTACGTTTTGAAATTTTCTTCAAATTTTGTTGTAAAGACCGTAGAACAGATAAAGATTGATTTTGTTTCATGTTGATTAACGTCCTATCAACAGCTGAGGTCATTAAAAGAAATTATGTTATGTATGTGTGCTTTGAAACATCAATTGATTAATTTTGTTCAAGGGCGAGATAGCTAGCATGGGCTTCTGCAGTGAATTGTTATGCATCGCTCAAATAATACACCTAATTTAGTTTAACATGTGTATCGTATTAGAAAATATGTCTACGGATGTTATTTACAGAAAGGATGACGGGCAGATATATCCACATTTCGGCAGACCTCTGCTTTGTTGATTTAAAAAAACAAACATAAGGAAGGCACCAAATATTAAAGATCAGTTGAATTATTATGCAGGACGTCCTTTCAGAGTAATGGTTTCATGGTTTAATATACCTATTTGAGAGACCACATTATTCAGTGTTCATTCATGTACATGTAGCTGACCCAGGATTAAAAATTCACAGGCTACGAACGCAGAATGCTTTTTGTTGCCAAATATGGACGCAGAATTTAGTGTTGTCATTTATTAAAGATAATAAATTATTATCAAAAGAAAGTCTGAAATTGGCTGCAATTGGCAACTCACTGGTATGTAGGAAATATCTACATTCAGCTTACAAGTTAGCCAATAGAAAATCAATACTGGTATACATCGTCAATCACAGAGCATTGTAATTGAACTGTTCGAGTTATTTCCCTTCAACCAGATCCACGATGTGGATTCTTATTACAGATTATTTTACGAACGAACAAGAACTTGTATATAATTTTATATTTTTTTATTTTCGATGCATCGTCACAACATGGTTTGAAATTTCATTTGCAAGAACTGTACGAAATAATAATCGGTATTTCTCTTTTTGCCTTTTTATATCGCATTCATTGATATCAATATTTTGAAAATGAAATGTATTGTTTGAAAAGCGAGGAATGTTTGTAATTGACATAAGCTGCTAATATGACGCTATAACAAATAAAGCCCTTCGAAAATGTAGACCATTTTCATCAAATTGCATCTCTCGAAATCGTGTGTTGATTTGTGTATGCCATCACCTAATATATATTAAGGAAATCGAGATATATGCATCGATCTCTTGAAGACTGCATTCCATCTCCAGCATACATGCAGGCAAACACACATAGGGAGATATTGGCCAAGTGGCATATGACTAGTACCTAGGGCATGATAAGGCAGCTTTTGCGAAATCCTCGAAATAATATTGATTATTGTATATGCTATTTGTATAAATCGTAAATCTATTTACTGTAAAGGGCTTTAGAGTGACTGGTATTAGCGAGATAGGGCGCTGTATATTTTTATTATTACGTAAAAGCATAACACATTCATATGCCATGCATCCCACAAAGGTATACACAGTCTCGATGCTAATGGGGCTCTTTTCCCTGATTTATAAGTACACAGAATCGTAGTGACTATAATGGCTTGGTTAAGTAACCAGCAGCTAGGGCAATAAGTCTCGTTGTTTGTATGTTTGAAATGGTTTGTTGGAGTTCGGAGCCAATACAAACCAGATAGTCCAGTGTTCTTACCATTAGTGGATGTTCGTAAAAGATTTGCTAACGTCGTCATTAAAATAAAGGTAAAATGTGTGAAAAATGTTTCCTTGGTTGTCAAGCAAGCCCTTTTCTTTTTTGAAACAGTATTTTGTTATCATAAGTTCATGTGATAAGATGTTTTGTTGACTGTTACAATAAGAAAAATCAAGATTGTTGAGAGTGGTTTGAATATGTGTCCGATATTCAGACATATATTCAGTTTTATTTTTTTATTGCAAGCTGCTAATTATGATCGACCAGAGAGTTGACACGATATTACTGTGAATCAAATTCACGGAAACCCTAATTGAGCATTGACATTTACTTCCATTTGGTCGTTAGAATTTCTCGACGATTTTGACCATTCCCGTAGTTTTACATAATGAACTTACTTTTTAATTGCGTACAGAGTAACCATTTTGTACCACAACCAGCACAGGTCAATTAAATGTGTTTAATCGTGTGTGTAGTATATTCATGTGTGCAAAAGGCGGTATGTTTGTGCATTTGCCTCCTTTCAATATCGCGGATCTAACACTGACTTCAGAATTATATCTCAATGAAATAATTATACCGTAGTCACAAAGCAGTGTTCTATCCTGTAACATTATTCTTAAACTGAAATATATATATGATATTAAAAATGACAATTGAAACTCATGTATCACCGATCTGATCAATGCTAGTCGGAAAATAAATGCATATTAAAGTAGATTAGTTTGTTTATTGCTTATCAGTCCTGAAACGGAGAGTCATATTTATTCTGACAACAACAAGGGACACTAACAACATTTGATATACCAAAATGAAACGGAATGGTTAAACATTAGAAATAACTGCATACATAAGCATTATGGTATTTTACTATTTAGGCCATTCTCCTGTAAATATTCGAAAACCTTTGACAAAAAGTTGCGTGGAATGATTTGAATGTAAATATAGAAACAAATTGTTGCAATATCAATTCGTTTAAACCCTTTTTTCTTGAACATAACAAAAAGTTGCAGCAAAAATTCTTTAGTAAGGGAACTATCAATGAAACATCCTGACAATTCCACATCACTATGGAATAACCACGCATGTCATAAAACAGCAGGAACAGTTCATTGATGATGCAAACTGCAGTAAATCACAACGCATATATCAAATTGATAGCACCCCTGGGCATGCTTCGCTTGATAACCATAATCCTGTCATTGTGTGGTGAAAACAAATAATACAAACATTTCAAAAAATATTCTCGAAAGGTTAATTATAAAAACAACGGAGGTAATCGTGGATTTCAAAAAATGAAAGACTTTCGATGCAGATGGATCATTAAGCCCTTATACAAGTCCCTGCGGGTACATCCATTGATTCTGAAGGCGATATTTCTAAATTTTATTAAGGAATACCATTTTCCCGAATTTTATTAAGGAATACCATTTTCCCGACGATACTGCTTAAACTTTGAATGTTGTTTTTATCTAAATATAATGATTATAATTGAATTCTTTAAGCCCCTTCAACAAAGACAAACGGCAGCTTGAAGTAAAAGTTGTTAGGTAGGTCAGCATTGTAAAGATATTTATTGTTTCGAGAAGAGATTTGAAATGTAATTATTAAAAAAATATCGGGTTGATTGTTAAATGTCCAATGAACAGCTAAGGCCATTTAAGGACGTGCCTACATGTGTGTAGCGCATGCGTGCTTGTATGTGTGTATGAAGGAGACAGGGTATATCATTTACTGATTTTAGGTTTTAAACGGTAACTTGTTTTCTAATGATTCCGATTTTACTGTTGTTTCAATTCAATATTATGATTAACATAATTTTTAATCGAATTACTCAGGAAGAAAAATGTAATAGATGCATGGCATTCAGTGATAATTACAAGAAGAGTTTATCTTTCTATTTTTAAATAGTTTAATGTTGATCCTTCGAGAAGTAAAATAACAATATAACATATTGTGCTTTCACTTTGAGTCACAAGTTGCTGTTGATAATATAGTAACAAATATAGAATGTGTCCAGTCAATTTGGAATGCAATAAAGCAAAAGTATGGTGCCCATGGACACCGATAACATTTGACCACTAGTAACAAAACAATAGGAAACTTTTTAAGTAAGATATGCTTTCTCGTAAAGAATTATCTTCGTCTGTATCATACTGAATGTCTTAGATGCAACTAATGCCCCCCATTGAAGTGCAAAATACATGTAGGAAATGCTCTGAAAGTGTTATTAGTGTCCTTGTTTACGCGTATTTGAACCGGAAGTAGCCATATATATCTTGACAATATTAATAATCATCGGTATTGCAGCAGGTTAAGATTTGTTGTTATAATCTGTTTGCAAGAATATTACATTTAACCTTGTGCGCACAATTATAAATTGGATGTATCTAATGTATATCTCTTTAACCCTGAGGTTAATATTGACAAATTATTGTTTTGTATCAAAATAAAATGCTTAAGAAGAATATGCAAATCAGAACAATTCATAACTCTTGAGACCTTTAAGACGTATCATCGTAGGCCAACTTCCATTACTCTATATAGTTATAGGTTGATGCATTTAGTATATGTATATGGATCTATTTCACTTTCTCTAATGCATCAACGTAATGCAATTTCAAGTACATAATATAGTTATATTACAGTTTCAAGTAAAGGTCATTATCATTACACTCGCTATGCTGTGTACATACGTCAACAACCCGGGGGTTTCCATTGCTATTTTTGGAAGTGAACAGAAGTCGGGGGTGGGGTGGGTATCAGATTTGTTGAAATGTATACATACATTGTCCGATGACGTCACTTTGTTTAGCACCCGATGATTACTACAACAGGCTGACAGAAGGTTGGAATTTGTGTTTTTTCTACGTGTTTGTGTTCATTTACATACATTTATTTTGATGAAAAGTTTGATGAAAAGTGTAAAGAATACCAAGAAATACGATAGTAAATTCAATTTTGACAATAACGTTCGATAAACGGCAATTTCGCCGTAATATTTCAACTGCACTCGATAAGGCTGGTAAGAATGGTAATCACAGGACGGGTTCGATAACTTTACATGACCTACATGTCATATGCCTTAATACTGATACTTAGATCAAAGCACACGAACTAGGTTTTAAAATGATTGATGTAAAAATCAATATTATACAATTATTTCGTGTGCTTGAGATTTTGTAGACATTATGCCTAGTAACCGTTGCCGTGGAGTCTACAAAAATACAGAAGAGTTCCAAAACTACAAGCCATTGGAGCCATATTATAGCGTTTCGGAATTGCAAGGGACATCTTTGGGTATTCAATGTAACTGGTAATGGAGTGACAACGATATGATTTTATAATAATAGTTTACGAGTGCGAGTGAAATATTGTAAGAGTGCATCGGGTTACGCAACTTTATAAGTTGTGCTAAAAATAGCCGCATATGGAGCCACTTCGAAGTAAGAATTATCGCTAATGAGGTTTGATTACATGTTTAAGAGCGAACCTACAAACCAATGTGTTGTTTATGTTAAAGATATGCAGCCGGTATTGTTCGTTTACGTCCTAGTTTGTCGTACCATGTCACGGTGGCCTTCGAAGCGTAACCGTATCCCATAATGCTTGTAATCCTCCCTCGGAATATATTCCGGTTACAATAACGTGTTTTTTTTGTAATATTAAAGACAAAGACTATAAATATAAAGATTAACTTTCTATTTAGTTTATACTATCGGGTGATGACTACAATGGAACTTGGGTAAATCGGTGCACTAAGTATATACATGCATTTATTTTACTTCCACTTATGTATCAACGTATCTCAACTTCAAGTACACTATATATTAATAGTTTGATGTATTAAGCATACACTTAAGCGTTGAACTATTCTTGTATGGCATCCATTATATAGTTGAACGACACAGCTTAACAAGCAAACGTCATAATGCGAAGTGAAATAAAAACATGTATATACTTAATGCATCAAACTACTAGCATATAGTGTATTTAAAGTTGAGATGCGTTGACACATTAGTCGTAGTGAAATACATGCATGTATATGCTTAATGCATCAAGTGCCAAAGTTGAAGTTGTCCATGTTTTCACGTACACGTGTATATGCTTTATGTTTGTGGTCATAAGATGACATATAGGACAGGTCGCGGATAGTATTCTGCTGATTTTATTACTTGATTCTGACATTTCCCCAAAACATTTGGCTCTTAGCTGGTGGATACTTATCGTGAATAGGATTACAGGGAATTTTAGTTTTTTCCTTTGTTTATTGTGGAGTTATTTGTATTTCTTTGGAAAACAATGAATAAGTCTATGCACGGACTCGCCGTGGCCGTGGCCTCGCTTATACGTACATCTCAGGAGAGCGGATTTGAAAACAATTTGATTACTGAAGACTAAGCGAAGGTGTTTTCGTCTCCCGTTTATACTGGTATGAAAGGAAACACTGCCGATACTTCTGGTCCTGACTTTGAAAATAATGTCCTAAAAAAAGCGCAACTTTCTGATACACCGCCCAGTCGTCAAGACATACGGTAGGACATGATTCATCAAAACCTGATCTCCCAATAAACCCGATGTTATCAAACGTATGGTCGATGAACTTGTGGGTCCCGTGGCACAGTTCTGAAAAGTATCGATGAATTTTGCCCCATAATCGAAAGCCCCGTTAAAGAGATCCTGGAATCAAATGACAGTATAGGTCGTATGCTAATTAGTTGTGTTGAAAACAAATTCTAATCCGATCCACATGTTGTCGACTGGGAAGTAAAAGAAAAGAGAATAGATTTAAAAGAAATAGCAACACTGAAGAATTCAATTATACTAGCTACTGGAAAGAAAATTGAAAATCAAACTTATATCTTGGACAACATGAGCAATATTCGAGGAGAACATGTTTGAAATTTCTGAATGTGCCTGTTCCTGAAGGGGAAACAAGTTCCACATTTGATCCATTAAAAGCCTGCTGCAAATCATCCACCTTCTTGATATTGATATGCATTCCCATGCTATATCCAGATGCCGCATCTTAGGTGAAATAACAGATGGCCGAGTGAATGTGACCGGGTGGGGTGTCCTGCTTGGTGTGTTCGGTAGTTTGTTTCAGTGACGTAGCACTATAAAGTCGGCATCAGTTCCGCGCTATAACAAAGAGACAAACACGAACATATCGAAGCCTCCCAAAACACACGCATACACTACACGCATGCCCTTGCACACAGGGGAGGCCGTCCTTAAATGACCATAGTTGTTGATAGGACGTTAAACAATATTAAACCAAACCAGACCAGCCAGTCATATTTTACTACGATTTGTGTGTTTTCACTCTAGGTAAGTGCGTCTCTAAAAAGCTAGTAAAAGAAACAAACAATAAGCTCGCATGACCTAGATATGGATGAACTAAGGTGTTGTTAGGATAAATAAGACTAGCGTAGAAAAAAAAACACTTTCAACTAATTATATTACATATTTGATAATGTACATGTTATATAACTCAAACGCACTCGGCAGGGTATTCATTCATACAAGTCCCTCATTTCACATATTAACTTCTCTACATAATACATGTATAGCGTTGACACCACCGCAGGCAAAATTGCATCTAGAGGATGCATACAATATAGCGTTACATGTGGCATTGGTTGCAGCGGCTTTAATCTATATATGCTGCCTTCGTATTATTGGACGTATCAGGCTCGGGAAGCGGCAGAAGTTAACGAGCTTGTTTCTAGTAACCATTGTAAATAGCAATATAAAACGAGACTCGCAAATTAACCACGCTGACCCATTTATGACGACTGGTCTGCGCAATTTATTAGGGGCGTTGTAAAAAGCGATGAATCTGATTAGTCTTCCTTCATTAGGTACGAAATTTCCTCCGTCGTCTTATATCCTTTACTAACGAAGGGACAAGCAGCAGTGTATTTCATGTGATTTCGCCCACATTTACAGCAATTGGGACAGCGTTGATTTACCTCCTATCAACCGTGTATTGCTACCATTTAGCAACAGAACGAAGTATAGAATCCAATCTTCATGTTCATTTCTTGCATTACAGAAGGTGGTATTGCTATTAAGTAAGACCGAATAAGCCGATATCTTCATTCAAGTGTATGCCATTCCTTTTGTGAGAATATAATATATGTACACATAAATAGGAACCTGAATAAGAAAGCGCACGGCATACTTTGTTTTATGTGTTTTCCCTTGGCTACCACATTGAATAACTCTTTGCACTTATTTAGACTTAATTACCAAGAACACTAAATCAGAATTTAGTGTCAGTTCAGTGTTGCCTGTAGCACAAAGATATACTAAAACATAACAATAAGGCGATATATTAAAACTGCTAGACGGAAAATAGTGCATTATCATCATGATATTTTGCTTAAGATAATAACGATAAATAACATTTTTTTATAATATAGATGTTGTACCACTGCGCACATCGTGGTACGATTCGTTTCATGTTATCACAACTTAATGTCTTAATTTTCTAGATATTTAAAATAATCAAAAAGTAGTAATTACAAGTTTATATTGCTGATATTGCTAATATTTATTATCGCGGGTTGACACATATTTATATCATCAATGCATACCCTGCCTATGTTGTACCACTGCGCACATCGTGGTACGATTCGTTTAATGTTATCACAACTTAATGTCTTAATTTTCTAGATATTTAAAATAATCAAAAAGTAGTGATTACAAGTTTATATTGCTGATATTGCTAATATTTATTATCGCGGGTTGACAAATATTTATATCATCAATGCATACCCTGCCTTCAGCACACATCAATACAAGCACGCATACATTTCACACAAGGCGTCATGTCCTTAAATGATTCCACAAACGGAAAAAGCAAACTTCACATTTTTCAAACGTATTTTCTACCTATATTTTGCACTCACTAAAGGAATAATGCATATATTTTTACAACTGAAGCTACTGCCGTTGGTCTGGCTTTGGATGAAATTGAAAATAATAAAATTAACAAAGCAATCGTTTGTTCCGACTCTTTGTCACTATTACAAAGTATTAAAAATCGGAATTTGAACAACATTCTTATACAAAACATCGCCCTTCGTATTAAGATTTTTTTATTGTTTTGCCACCTGATCTTGATTCGGATACCAGGTCATGTCGGAATAAATAGAAATGAGAAGGTAGATGAAGCTACTAAAGCAGCCATTAACCCACAACAAAAGAATATTAAACTGCTTTTTTCTGATTTTAAACCTTCTATAATAAATTTTATTGAAACGATTGGCTAAATAAATGGTCTGAAGAATTAAACAGCAAGTTATTTGAAATTCAACCTAATGTTGGTTCATGTACAACAAGTAGAGCAGACCGCAGAAAGAAAATTGTCCTCTCGCGGCTGCGCATAGGCCATACCTACATCACGCACGGCTACATTTTGCGTAAGGACGACAAGCCTTATTGTCATACATGCGGTTAACCATTTTCAGTCACTCTATGATTGAATGCGCTGATTTAAACAAATACATGACAGATATTTTGATGTACCGTCTATGAAAAAATGATTCGATACAGTTTATGTGCAATTATTATATGACTATTTACACTATTAATCTTTACAATAAAATATGATAGACTGTGCAGCCAATTTGTTCCATATTGATGTATTTCTTTAACCTTGTACATATTTTAAGCTATTTAGTTTTAGTTTGATGTGTTTAATTTCGTAAATGTCTCCTTTTACAGTGTTGTTGGCCCTAAATGACTCACATTGTCGATGTTAAACAATACAAAAGCAAAACAAAACAAAACCCTCCAGGCTTAAATTTAATAAGGCTTTATCCTTCTTACCCCGGTTCTTCCATTTACGAAAATCACAATTACCATATCTGTAAAATAAA
Source organism: Mizuhopecten yessoensis (assembly GCF_002113885.1). Classification (NCBI taxonomy): domain Eukaryota; kingdom Metazoa; phylum Mollusca; class Bivalvia; order Pectinida; family Pectinidae; genus Mizuhopecten; species Mizuhopecten yessoensis. Next base: position 2,878,738 of record NW_018408788.1, on the reverse strand, counting down.
GTATAGCTTTAGTTTGGTTTGGTTTGGTATTGTTTATCGTCCTATCAACAACTATGGTCATTTAATGACGGCCTCCCTTGTGTGCAAGACGCATGCGTGTAGTGTATCAGTGTGTGTTTTTGGGGGCTGCGATATGTTCGTGTTTTCTCCTTGTGATAGCGCAGAACTGATGCCAACTTTAGTGTGCTACTTCACTGAAACATACTACCGAAGACACCCCAGCAGGACACCCCACCCAGTAACATAAAACCAACAACGGGCGAACCAGTCGTCCCACTCATAAATTGCTGAGCGTTAAGCATGAGTAGAAACTACCATTTTTACAGACTCTGGTATGTCTCGGCCAGGGGACAGAACCCAAAGCCTTCCTCACAAGGGCGAACGCTCAACTAAAGGCCAAAAGTGATGCATTTTTTTGTCAAGGGAGACATTAGGAAGAAGAAGGTTGTTAAGAAAGAATAGAAATAATAAGATCCCAATTTAGTCACCTCTTACGATCATGCAATGGGGGCAGCATGTACAATTATTATGCCCTACCTGCAGGGACCTGCTTATGGTATAGTATAGCTCTGAATGAGGTATAATATAGCTCTGTGTTTGGTATATTATAGCTCTGAGTGTGTATAGTATACCTCTGATTGTGGTATACTATAGCTCTGAGTGTGGTATATTTCAGCTCTGAGTGTTGTATATTATAGCTCTGAGCGAGGTATATTATTGTTATGATTGTGGTTTATTATAGCTCTGAGTGTGGTATATTATAGCTCCGAGTGAGGTAGATTATAGCACTGAGTGTGGAAGATTATAGCTGAAGGATGGTATATTGTAGGTGTAGGGTGGTTTATTATAGCTCTGATTGTCGTATAGTATAGCTCTGAGTGGTGTTTTATAGCTGCTGTGAACTTTAGGGGGTGTACTTTATCAATATGATGTGTATGTTATACATGGGTTAATCATAACTTGTTTATCAATATCATATTTTGAATAAAAAAGCCCATCTGTAAATAGGACGTAGAGCACAAAGAAACTAAGTAAACCGAATCTTCCATGTCTTCCGCTTGTAGGACAGAAATGAATTTGATTGGTTGTGATTTACGTCGACGGTTTTCTATGGAGACACCACCGACGAGACAGAGTAGGGGAGTAAGAAAATGAAGTAAATTTGCATTAGAGGCAGCAGATATAAATCTTTGTGGCTTTTTGCCTAAAACAGGAGAACATCCATATTCCCACCCGGATCCTACAAGGTGCTGTTGCCAATTGCATCACTTTATTTTCGCTTTTCACTTTTTCGGGTAATTGCAACAACTTGTTCACCCAATATCAGTTTAATTTGACCCGGCGGAATGCTGTGCTTTAGTGTCTTCGGCATGGTATTTCAGTGACTTAAAATGTAGCATTATCAAGTCGGAAGTCAATCCACGCTATCACAATGAGGCAATATCAACAGCATACCTTGCCTCCAGAACATATGCACGCATACAAAATACACACGGAGCCACGTCCTTAAATGACCTTAGCTGCTAATTGGACGTTAAACCAAATATCACTAAATCAAACAAGACGATGTACCTTATTTCAGTCGAGTTTTATGGAATTTTTAAAGCCATAACACTGATCATCCGATTTTATTGTACGTGCTAGTCTTATCGAGGCGATCGATGTAAAATTCCAGTTGTGCGCGTTGTAATTTTGGTGCGATGTGAGGGTGTACAAGGTTATTTAAGGATTTTAATACAAACATGTAAAAAGCTGTGGGCAAGCATCATAAACCTGTTATTTGCCCCGGCATCGTTTACCTAAAAAGATGAACGTACCACATACATAGGTGATTGCGCCGATATCACTTTGTAATACATACATATAGCCAAAATTGAATTACAGTGCATCATATACCTGGTTTCTCCTTCTAGGACTGATCGGTGATACTTAAGTTGAATTTTCAAATTGTTTGAACTACTGTTGGCAGGGAGGGTTAGGTGCGTTTTCTTAAACTAAATTACGCGACAGACAAGATATTCCCTATGACTCTTGCTAATTCAGTAGAACCTATCTTAACATTTTTTCTCTTCGATTCATTTGAACTTGACAGTCGATCCAGTTCATTCAATTGAACAAAGTAAGTCTCCCTTCATCCAATTGTACCTGCTGCCCCCAATTGCATGATCGTAAGAGGCGACTAAATTTGGGACCTTATCTCTTCTCTCCTTTCTAAATAACTTTCTTCTTCCTAATGTCTCCCTTGACAATGCCTCACTTTTGGCCATTTGTTGAGCGTTCGCCCCTGTGAGGAAGGCTTTGGGTTCTGTCCCCTGGCCGAGACATACCAAAGTCTTTAAAAATGGTAGTTTCTACTCCTGCTTAACGCTCAGCAAATTAGGAGTGGGACGACTGGTTCGCCCGTTGTCAGTATAATGTGACCGGGTGGGGCGTCCTGCTGGGTGTCTTCGGCAGTATGTTTCAGTGAGGTAGCACTATAAAGTCGGCATCAGTTCCGCGCTATCACAAGGAGATAAACACGAACATATCGCAGCCTCCCAAAATACACACACATACACTACACGCATGCATCTTGCACACAGGGGAGGCCGTCCTTAAATGACCTTAGCTGTTAATAGGACGTTAAACAAAATCAAACAAACAAACAAACAAACAAAATCATCCGATCATACTTACCAGCAGGTGAATTCATTCTTCGGTTACCGACCTTTAGGGGCGTTTCTCACAATTTGTCTAACGTATATCTTGACATAATCGTGTTATTGGCCCTTGGTGATAGCTAGCGAGTTTTTTATACTCGTACTTGGTGCTTTAAGCTTGACTACTAGGCTTACATGTGTTGCATGAATGACTTGTTTTTCTGTTGTCAGTAAGATTTGAACTGTTGGAATACTGTCCTGGGTTTCTCTGGCAAGTATTTATGTGAGGTAGCACTCTGGAGTCGGCTTTAGATGTGTGCTATCGTAAGGAAGCTAGTACATCAACAAATCGTCTCCAGTCTTTACAAATGAGGCTGTTAATAGGACGTTGAAACTTATAAAACGCATACATGGGTGCACGTCGCTTAATAACCTGAACTATGAATACCAAATCAAACCAAATATTCAATTATGAAAGGCACAGAACAACCTATTTCCCCACTCATCTGGCATCTATACTTTATCCAACTGCTGTATAGTATACTATTTATCTATATACATACACCGTATAGTAAGCCAAATATTCAGAAACATATCTTTTCATAGTGTCAGTCTTCCATTCTCTGACTGTTATTGATGTGGTTACAAAAAAAAGTATTGAGCACTGGGGGAAATAAAAGCAAATGCTGCCCTAAATGGAAATGCAACACTTTGGTCCTTAATTTCTAGGCGTCCGCCTTCATAGTGCCGCTACCAACACGAGATTAGTATACGCACTAAGGTTTTCGAAACCAATACTATTTACACCAACCGCTGGTATATGGACAAACTCCGATCTGATAGCATGACTGATAAGCTTACGTCTGGTGAGGATGTCGTATTCGGGTAAAGTTTGAAAGACATTCTGATTTAAGAATAAATTATTTGTTATTGCCATAGGTGAAGTAACACTGAAATACACTCTCTTCCTTATGCTGTTTTTTCGAAACGTGTGTCTGAACCCATTTGACATTGAATTTATTTCGATCATATTACAATTAATGAGACCTAATCGATTGATATGACAATATGTTCTCAGCATCAAATGAGATTGGGGGGAAAAGACATTGAACGAGAAAAATTCAATCCTTAACCATGGAGCTCAGTGTATTACTTTAATAGTTAGGTTGATAACACCGTTTGGACAAAATTTTGACCAAACAAACCATTTCTTTTTTAACAGTTATTATTATTCATTTAATTCCTAATCAGACCATCAACAGAAAAGAGGCTCTAAGGACCAACTCTATAAAAAATGAAAAGGCAGACGTCAGTTATAATATTAAAAGTGGCGACGGGAAGTTATATGTTTTGTACCAACGGTTTTAAGGTAATCGACATGTGTAACTATAGAAATATTTACGATGTCGAAAAGATCATTCACATTTGTTTTATAATTAGTTTTCTCGTTTGGATTAAAGTTAATGCTTTCTAACAAGACATGTCTAATGTAATTGTTTCTTGACATGCTGTTCATTGAGGTTTGTCTTCGCCTTTCAATAAATAAGGATGGGTAATGTATGGATTACACCTAAAGAGAACAGGCAAGTACAACCTCGTCACGACCCCTTTTCTCCAGCTAAGTCGCGATTATTTTCTTTCATTTTTTTTTATATTGTTTGATGCAGTCTACACATTGATTAAAGTTAATTTGCCACCGTGACCTTAACAAGTTTGTTGTAATGGGTTTAAAATCTTTAATATTAAGTTTTTAAGCAACAGCTTGTTGAGGTAAAACTGCTTTTACAGTGCGCCCGTCTTTTATCACCTGGTAAACAACATGTCCGGGAACTCAGCATTGCAAAATATATTCCGTGGGCTAGTGCTGATATGTTGAAGAAATCCGAAATTGTCCTTTTGAGCTTTTAAGAAACTCGTACGATTACATGTAGAGATGCCGTGAAGGAATGGAAGTAAACCAAAAGAGATTGCACCTTTGAAATTATGATACATGTATAATCTGTAAAAACATTAATTAAACTGCAATATAATATTTTTCATCCTTCTATCACTCATCGGTGCTGCTATAGGACACAACAGTGGAAATCGGAAGTGGCTTTAATTAATACTGACAAAGGACGTGAAGTTTGTAAAACCTCTACATTATACGATTTCCATACAAAATGGTACTGGTTAATGTCAAAAGTTAAGTTAATTACCTATTGTGTTGTCAGATCTTGTTTTTAAATTGTAACATATAATTACAAGAATATGTTTTCAAAATTTAATTTAGACTTAGTGTTCTAAATGAACATGTCATTACTCAAACATATCCAACACCGAAATAGAAACATTTGGAGGTTAAAAACGTGGATTGATTACACTGCAGTACTTAAACACTTAAAGAATTGCATGCAAAACTAATTTAACCGGAAATTCATTTTTTTAATTCATATTTTGATAACTGACAACTTTAAAAGAACGTTTTATAATGTGTATTATTATCAAACAAATACCACGAAAACAATAAAAAAAATGATATCTATTAGAATCTTGGCGCAATATAATCAGGGGTTTTAAAAAAATGAAGAGCTTTTCATTTAACGCCACGTCTGCAAAGCAAGAATCAGTGTGGTCAAAACGAAACAAGGCACACCAATGAACATCGTTGATTAAATGACCTTTTCAAACTCCACAATGGAAACGTTTTTTGAAAGTTTTTTTTTATAAATAATGCAACCGTAATACTTTAAAATAACCGCACGCAAACGGATATGAACAAGAGGTTAAAACGAAAAAAAGGATCAAGCAAATTATTGTATAGTATGAAATATGAGACTACCCTGGACAGGGATATCCACCATTTTACCGGTGTGATTTTTTTTTATCTCACCCTAGGGTTGAGACAAGCTACACGTGTTCTTTGCACGTTCTCAACAATTATATGACGTCATAGCAACAATATCATGACGGCACGGCAACAATACAATGACGTCACGTCGACAATTCAGCCGCATCACATCAACATTGTCTTGCATTGATGTAACGTCTATATGAAAAGCATAAGAGGGTAAGAGAAAAATAATAATTCACCCCCTTGGGAGTGAGACAGGGTGATCCATACCCTCGGGGTAAGATTCTTAAACTGTCAAACACTCGGCAAGCCTCGTGTTTTACAACTTAAGAATCTTACTCCTCGGGTTGAGATTACCCTGTCTCACCCCCAAGGGGTGAAAGATTCTATTAATCGGCATCAGATCTGCATTATCGAACGGAGGGAAACCGCCTTAACAAACCGCCTCTCGTACACATACATTTAAACATTACACACATAGATGCACGTCCTGAAATGACCTTAGCTCTTAAAAGGAAGCTAATCACTTTAAAGCAGGAATGCAATTATATATTGTCGTCTGAAATAGCGTAAAATTAATAGACGGGTTCCCGAACTCTTTACGTAGATTATTCAAATCACGAATTTCGCTGATTATAAGAGTAAAATGTTAATGTACACTGTAAATTGTGTATATCAAGAAACGGGTTTATGTAACACAGAAAGCAAATGAACATCGCAAAACTTGCATTATGGTTCCTCTAATGACATGGCTCAATCACTAGAATTAACGTACGTTGATGTATGTCAAATGTGATTGTTTCATTATAAAAATACCGGAACTGAACAACGTAAAAATTAAATTAAATCCAAGAATAGTGAACATTTCCTTTGATTTGAGTGGGTATTTTTTTAAATAACCGTTTGTATCATTAGAGCTACTTAGAAGATATAAAAAAAAAAATCTGATTTAAAATTCTAAGAAGATGGCAGGAATAGTCAAACGGTTGATTTGCCATCTCCTGGGATCAATTATATGGAAGACCGAACCTAGAGAATTGTCTTTACGCCAGTCGTGAACTATCGATCGGTTAAGAGTGGAGAGGAAACCGACAGAGCGAACACTATGACCAGCTTTCCCGTGTTTTATCGGAATAGTAACACCAGTCAAACGTTTCACACCGCGTATGTTGAACATTAATGTACCACAGCGACCAGCCCTACGCAGGTACAGAACACTTCAGTGGCATCCTGACATTGCAAATTTCTGAGGATTGTGTAGTTAGAAGTTCGCGATTTCTGTCTATGTAGCCGGACTGGTCATTTTATTGTATATTTATTATGAATATTAATTGAAAAACCGGAGCGAACATATAATATTTGATTTAAGCCAGCAATTAGAATAATAAGTGTCCAAATAGAGCAGACGGGTGTTGAATGTGTCTCAATACCAGGAGTGGTTGAACGCTTTACAAGTGACTTGACATCATCAACGCTTAACCGAAAATTATAACAAGGATTTTATTATTTCTTATGTCACGGTGGTACTGCGTTTGTTAGCAGGCAATACTTGACCGCACACAGACAAACGCTGAACAGTAAGGATAAGTTATTGTTGACATGTTGGCGTAAGCTTTGGCGGTATGATCGCGCGTGCTGTGGACAGGTATTGATTCGTGTTGATGACACTGGACAGGCACTGATCTTAACGCCAAAACACGTCTGACCACCAATTATTCTAAGGGATCAGAGCATTAAACTGAAACCAAGATGATTTGGAATTAGTCTTCAATACCACGAAAAGCTGCTTTCCTAAACAACTCTATTGGCTTTTATTGTTTGAAACATTCACGTAAGTCTGAAAATCGTTTAATCTTTTATTATCGCACATTTAATATTGAATGATGAAAGTGTTTATCAATATTTCAGAAATGCACGTGATTACAACCATGAAAGTCTGCAATCCACATACTTATCTTATTTTACCTCTTACACAAACTGTTAAACATTTCAGAAAAAACTGTTTGCTAAAGGATATAACGTAAAACGGTTTATGCCTGATCTAATATATTTCTTACACTTCTGAGATGTTACTTTTATCCGTTTGGTCATTCAGACATAATTTATAACAGTTTGGTATGTTACGTGACGAGTACGAGACTTGACGAGACCTAATTTATAGGCTGGTATGTTACTTTACGAGACCTAAGCGATACCAATTTGGTACGATACTTAACGATACCTAAGTTTGAAGGTTTCGTACGAGACTTGACGATACATAATGTATAACAATTTAGTACGAGACTTGCCGAGATCTAAGTTATAACAGTTTGGTATGAGACTTGCCGAGACTTAAGTTATAACAATTTGGTATGAGACATGCCAAGATCTAATTTATAATAGTTTTGTATGAGACTTGACGAGACCTAATTTATAACAGTTTGGTACGAGACTCGACGATATTTGATTTATATCAGTTTGGTATGAGACTTGACGAGACCTAATTTATAACAGTTTGTTACAAGCCTTAACAATACTTAATATGTAAAAGTGTGGCATGTTACTTGACAAGACCTAATTTAAAACAGTTTGGTATGAGACTTGACGAGACCTTATTTATAGCAGTTTTGGGTAAGACTTGACGAGATCTGATTGATAACAGTTTGGTATATGACTTGACGAGACCTAATTTATAACAGTTTGGTACGAGACTCGACGATACTTGATTTATATCAGTTTGGTATGAGACTTGACGAGACCTAATTTATAACAGTTTGGTACAAGCCTTAACAATACTTAATATGTAAAAGTTTGGCATGTTACTTGACAAGACCTAATTTATAAGAGTTTGGTATGTGACTTGACAAGACCTAATTTATAACAGTTTGGTATGTGACTTGAGGAGATCTAAGTTCTAACAGTTTGGTTTGTTACTTGACGAGACCTAAGTTATAACAGTTTAGTATGTTACTTGACGAGACCTAAGTTATAACAATTTAGTATGTTACTTGACGAGACCTAAGTTATAACAGTTTAGTACAAGCCTTAACAATACTTAATATGTAACAGTTTGGTATGTTACTTGACAAGATCTAAGTTATAACAGTTTGGTATGTGACTTGACAAGATCTAAGTTATAACAATTTAGTATGTTACTTGACGAGACCTAAGTTATAACAGTTTAGTATGTTACTTGAAGAGACCTAAGTTATAACAGTTTAGTATGTTACTTGACGAGACCTAAGTTTTAACAATTTAGTATGTTACTTGACGAGACCTAAGTTATAACAGTTTAGTACAAGCCTTAACACTACTTAATATGTAACAGTTTGGTATGTTACTTGACAAGATCTAAGTTATAACAGTTTGGTATGTGACTTGACGAGACATAATTTATAAGAGTTTGGTATATGACTTGACAAGACCTAATTTATAACAGTTTGGTACAAGCCTTAACAATACTTAATATGTTACAGTTTGGTATGTTAATTGACGAGACCTAAGTTATAATAGTTTGGTTTGTGACTTGACGAGACCTAAGTTATAACAGTTTAGTTTGTGACTTGACGAGACATAAGTAATACCAGATTGGTATGTTAATTGACGAGACCTAAGTTATAACAGTTTGGTATATTACTTGACGAGACCTAAATTATAACAGTTTAGTATGTTACTTGACGAGACCTAAGTTATAACAATTTAGTATGTTACTTGACGAAACCTAAGTTATAACAGTTTAGTATGTTACCTGACGAGACCTAAGTTATAACAATTTAGTATGTTACTTGACGAGACCTAAGTTATAACAGTTTAGTATGTGACTTGACAAGACATTAATCAAAACAGTTTGGTATGAGACTTGACGAGATCTAAGTTATAACAGTTTGGTATAAGACCTGACTTGCAGCTGCTTGTCGTAGATCAAACATAAACCCATTTCTAACAGTCCGGTTTCAGACTTGACTAGATCTAATGAATAACAGTTTGGTATATGGCTTGACGAGACCTTATTTTATAACAGCTTGGTATGAGACTTGACGAGATCTATTTTAAATTTGGTATTTGACTTGACGAGACCTTATTTATAACAATTTGGTATGAGACTTGACAAGACCTAGTTGTTTTCAGTTTGGTATGAGAATTGACGAGATCTGATTTATAACAGTTTGGTATGAGACTTGACGAGACCTAATTTATAACAGTTTGGTATGAGACTTGATTATTAGCTGCTTGTTCTAGATTAAACATAATCATCTGTCTGCTAGGCCTAACTTATAAATTAATATAACGTTTTATAACAGTTTAGATTTAGAAAGTTTTGAGTTCAGAAGTTATATAAATTGTTTAAGAGATCTAACTTCTAAGCTGCACGTTCCTATATTGAACCGATGCATGGATATGACGTATTACTTTATCTTAAGAACTAGATAATAGCCGTTTGTTCTGAAACTTAACTTGCAGCTTACATGTTCTAAGAGCTCACTTAAAGCTGTTCAGATCTGAAACCTATTTTGCACTTTTTGTCAGATATCAAATTTTATTCTGCCTAATTTGAATAGTTGTAGATGTAAAACCTAACTAGTACCCATGAATACTAAATCTAACAGATTTATACCTAGATACTTCAAACTTCCTAAAGATGTATTTTTGTTCATTCTGAGACACAATTATGAAAAATCTTACTCATAAATAAGGTCCCAATGTTAACAAATATAATTATTATACAATCTACGTATATATCAAATGGGATGAATTCCCTCTACTTATTTCTATATCTTGTCTTGTTGTACCCTAAATGACTTACATTGTCGATGGGCTGTAAAACAAAAGAACTAGGAAACAGTACTTGAATTCAGATTCAACCCTGTAGCATTAGGCGAATAAGGTTGTGTTAGTGTCCCTATTTATTGTTGTCAGGTACGTACCCAGCATACACCATTCGTAAACTAATTTAAATAAGATATAATAGTCCATACTAGTCATGTTGTGGTCCATTTATGTATGTTCATTTGATATTATCTACACAATGTTATTATCATACATGTACGTACATTTGTTTGATACGCCATATCAACAGCTATGGTCATTTAAGGACGGCCTCCCCGGTGTGCAAGATGCATGCGTGTAGTATATGCGTAAGTTTTTGAAGGCTGCGGTATGTTCGTGTTTGTCTCCTTGTGATAGCGTGGAACTGATGGCGACTTTATAGTGCTACCTCACTGAAACATACTGCCGAAGACACCAAGCAGGACAACCCACCCGGTCAAATTATACTGACAACGGGCGAACCAGTCGTCCCACTACTAAATTGCTGAGCGTTAAGCAGGAGTAGAAACTACCATTTTTACAGACTCTGGTTTGTCTCGGCCTGGAGACAGAACCCAAAGCCTTCCTCACATTGGCGAACGCTCAACTAAACGCCAAAAGTGAGGCATTGTCAAGAGAGACACACTTGGAAAAAGAAAGTTGTTTAGAAAGAAAAGAAAAGATAAGATCCCAAATTAAGTCGCCTCTTACGATCATGCAATGGGGGCAGCAGGTACAATTCTTACGCCCTATCTGCAGGGACCAAGCAGACAAAGAATAGACCATCCGATTTTGAAGATTCATCTTTCAACAAATGTCTCCGTTGGGTTTTGTTTCACATTTTCAAGATTGTGAACAATATTAACAACTGAGCTTTACATATTACAGTACAATGTTTTTGGCGAGTTCCTATTTGTCAGTAAAATGTGAACGTGAGGAATGCTGGGGTGCGTGTCTTCGGTATGGTATCCCAGTGAGATAACACTTTAATTCGGCATCAGAACTGTGTTAAAACAAGGTGGCAATTGCACGAACTTACTCTGCCTGCAGCACACATACACACGTGCACTCATGCGCTGTGCACGGGTGTATGCATATGGTTTGGCTGTACACATGGCGGCACGTCCTTAAATGATCTTAGCTTAGGAAGACTTATTAATCAGAATATTTTCAGGATGTCAAATAATTAATATGTCATCTGTTTAGTTGCCTTTCATTGTCATTGTCTAGCGTGCTGTCAGTGTGTAAAGTGGGCTTACGTTTTTCTTGATTTATGGTGGGTGACTCAGAATAGAATAGATAGGATGGGTTTACTTAGTTATAAATGTATTATAGTACGCTATAAGGTGATTGACTTAATGATGAGGTATGTCTTACCTGCTCTGTGATCATTCCCTTTGGTCGCACATCTATCAGAACACATTTTCAAAAACAAATGCTTAAACGGCTACAAATACAAGCAAAAAGATAGAAAACGAAAATGATCCCAAGTGTTGATTTGGTTTCGTTTGGATTTACTTTGTTGTACGTCCTATCAAAAGCTAAGTTCATTTAAGGACGTGCCACCATACGTGTTGTGAACGAATGCATGTGTGTATATGTGCTGGAGGCAGGGTTTGTAGGTGAAATTGCCTTGTTTGGATAGCGCAGATCTGATGCCGACTTTTTAGTGCTATCTACCTGAAATACCATGCGAAAAGCACCCAGCACAGCCTTCCGCCTGGTCAGGTTATACTGACAACGGTTGTACCAGTTGTTGCCGTTTTACTGAATGCTTAATTTTAAACAGAAAATACCAATTACCATTTTAAAGGTCTTTGGTACAATTTATGTCCCGCCTCGAGACAAAACTCATTGCCCCCCCCCTGGGCGATCGTTCAACATTAAAAACATTAAAGCCAAAAGTGAGCTTTTGCCAAGCGAGGCACTTGCGATGCCAACATACCCAAGACAGTTCTGGTGGACTAACAAACATCCTAGGCTTGTTACCAAGTATAAACATACGCTGTGATAACTTGCATACTAACAGTGTACACATTAATAGAAATACTGTCGATAGACAATAGCCAAAAATGTATTACAAAGCAGCTCGAACAGCAAATACCATTCTGTTACGAAACAGCTAGTAATAGGGAGAATGTTTTACTATTTTGAACTGTTGAAACATTTGCTTACCTTTACATATGGGCAAATGTACCATTTTCTTCGTGTGAGGAATTAATACATATATTGAGCTGATATTTGCGATAATATCAGATTCGATATTTCTTGTTATTCATGTTTTCTGTAGTGTCTCTCTGCTCACGTTTTTGTTTATGTTTTCAACTTCAACTACATGTGTATTTATCGGTGGTATGCGCACTAAGCTGACTAAAACTCTTATGCTATCTAACTTCCTTTTTCTTCATGGTGGTTGAAAGCTGCTACAGTATATATGGATTTTTAGTGTATTTGTTTAACGTTTCGGTTGCATTTATGTTGTCATTTATGATTAGCTGTAATGCTTTTTGATAGACCACAAAATATGTTTATATATTGATTGCAAGACGCTTTGATGCGTGTTCCACGAGCCTATCTTAAGAAAAAGGTATTGTGATTTCTTTGATATACATACATATATAAGGGATAAGGGTAAGTTTTAAAACTCTTGCACGTCCTATGATATATGAAGATACCATTATAATCCATTTAGATCTTATCTGAAATGTAAAGTATTGTTATATATACAACAGCTGTTGCGCAAGCAACGATGGAAAATATTTGTATATGTAAAACTTGTTTTGTAGTGGTACATATTTATCATTATAAGTAAAACATCAAACCAATACTTGAATGTTTTATTTGTAACTCTTTCTGCCATATAGAAATATGCATTTTTGATTGTCTTCATTAGTGTGACTTGTGGATTTCGTATTCACAACCCCGGCCAGTTCTCACTTTGACATGACATTTGTAGGGTTCTAATTAGATTAACATGACGAGTGTCGTTGATTAAGCAGAAGTCGCTTACCCTTCCGGAACATGTAGATTTGTAGATTTTTTATGATTTAAGGGTACATTTGTACATTTCACACCTATGGCCACACACTGGATGTGGTCATAACGAGGGAAGATGACTCAGTCATTCATGGAGCTATTTCAGTCATTGATCCATGTCTAAGTGATGTAAAGGGGAACCAATCTGGTTATTATCTTGCTGTCAACACAACACTGAATTGTAGTAAGCCAGCTCGTGCAAGGAAAGAAGTGAGCTTCCGGACAATCCGAGAAATTTCAATACCAGATTTCAACAATGACATTCAGTCTTGTTCCGCCCTTCAATCTACTGAAGGCAAGGTTGATGATCTTGTTGAAGCATACACATTTGGTATAGAAGCCCTTATAGAGAAACACGCACCTCTGCAAACTAAGGTGATAACTGTGAGACCAAATGCCCCGTCGTATAATGAAAATCTCCGCGTAGAAAAACAGAAACGTAGACAAGCAGAGAGACAGTGGCGACGGACCAAATTAACCGTTCACCAACTGATTTATAGAGAGCAATGTCGGCTAGTTGGTTCACTGCTCTTTCAGTCAAAGAAGGCTTATTATTCGGAAAAATCGAAGAATGTGGCAAGGATAAAAGACAACTTTTTAGACTCACCAAAAACCTAGTGGGACAGAAAGATGAAATTATCCTACCAAGCTGTAATTCTGAAAAAGACTTAGCAAGCAAGTTCAGTGATTACTTTCTGAATAAAATCAGCTCAATCTGGAAAAATATTACCGAAGTGCACACCTCTGCTGACATTGACATCTCTGTCGTGACTGCTGACATTACATTTGATGGGGAACCATTGACAAAGCTCTCACCAACAACCCAGGACGAGTTGCGCAACATTATCATGACATCGCAATCGAAGTCCTGTGAGCTTGATCCACTGCCTACAGACCTATTATAGCAATGTCTTGAAGCACTGCTTCCCTTGATTACCGCAATCATGAATAATTAATTGGTGGAGTCAAAGGTTCGATTATGTTTCAAGAGGGCACATGCCAGACCATTGTTAAAAAAGCCTGGAATGGACAAGGAGGAGTTGAAAAACTACCACCCTGTTTTAAATCTGCCTTTTCTGTCTAAGATCTTGGAGAAGGTTGTGTCCCGGCGTTTAGAGGTTTATCTCCATGCAAACAGTCTCCATGACAACATGCAATCGGCCTACCGCATGGGACACTCTACTGAGACGGCCCTCCTACGTGTACATAGTGATATAGCTTCTGCATTGGATAACAAGTGCAGAGCGGTGCTTGTCATGCTGGACTTGTCAGCTGCATTTGACGTCATCGACCATGGCATACTTTATAAACGTCTGGAATACTCTTATGGAGTGACTGATACCGCACTATGCTGGATACAGTCTTACCTGAATGAACGACGACAGTGTGTTGCCATCGGATCTGCCACCTCACATGACAAAGTACTAGATTTCGGGGTTCCTCAAGGGTCGGTGTTAGGACCACGAAAATATTGTATGTACTCCAAACCGATTGGAGAGATTTGTCGTCGCCATAGCCTTCGCTATCATTGCTATGCTGATGACACACAAATTTACATGGTCATAAAACCACAGGACAGTTGGAATACAGTCTCAGAAAGTCTGGAAGCTTGTCTGACAGATATCAGTATCTGGATGAACGCCAACATGCTTAAACTTAATCAGGAAAAGACGGAACTAATCGTCTTTTCCCCAAAGTGTCAGCAAACAATGGCTCTCCAGCTCAAGGTTGGTGCCAGAACTATTGAGACTGTTCCAGCTGTTAAAAACCTAGGGGTATACTTTGACAGTTCTCTGAACATGGAGAAACAAGTGAACGCTATTGCCAAATCCTGTTACTACCAGATCAGGAACATCGGCTGTATTCGGCAGTTTCTAACTGCAGATGCATGCAAGATTTTGGTGCATTCACTTGTTACCTCTCGGTTGGATTATTGTAACGCCCTGCTCTGTGGCATATCTGACAAACTAACTAGTCGTCTGCAGAGGGTTCAGAACACTGCAGCACGGCTAGTTACTCGTACTCGAAAGAGAGAGCACATCACACCTGCGCTTTATTCGTTGCACTGGTTACCTGTATGATACAGGTCGCAGTACAAAATTCTGGTATATACATACGAGGCACTGAATGGAACAGCTCCTCAGTACCTACAGGAACTTGTTACTCTGAATCAGCCGCCAAGATCACTACGGTTGGATTCTTTGTTGTGTGTCCCAAAATCTCGTACTGTGACCTACGGAAACAGATGCTTTGGGAGGTTTTCGGCTACGTTGTGGAATAGCTTACCATCTGCTATTAGGAAGTCAAATACCCTGGCCAAGTTCAAGAGGGACATAAAAACTCACCTCTTCACGTATGCATTTTAGAATCTTTGCAAAGACGTCATGCAAATACCACCCTTTTTATTTGTTCAATTATGTGCACATTGCTTGTTAAATGTATGAAAGTGATTGCAAGCCTTTGTTGTTTGTTTTCACCATTATAACCATTACTATTATCCATATGTTGTAAAGCGCCTTAGAGTAATTTTACAAATTATATAGGGCGCTATATAAATGCTGTATATTATTATTATTATGTATATCATTACATTTCCTGTTCCTGATTCGCATTGGAATGGACGGTTTTTATGTGAATTACGGTTATGCTCATGTATGCTATGAGGCTGTCAAAATCAATACATCTGTTACAACACTACTTGTATGACCGAGGAAATCCAGGGAAGTGTGTTAGATGTTTGATGCTTCACTTCAAATTCCGTTGCATCGGAATCCTGTGCTTGGTGTATGCCTTCGACATGGTATTTCAGTGAGCTAGCACTATAAAGTCATGAGATGATTCGCGCTTTCACAAGGCGGCAATTACACTAACATACCCTGCCTCCTGCACACACATCCATCCATCCAAGCATACACAAAACACATGAAGGCACCTCCTTAAATAACCTTAACTGTTTAAAGGACGTTAAACAAAATAACACCAAAATTAATCTTAACCTTCGCAGTTCATTAAATTTGTTTCAAGAACAACTTAATTCATCACCCCATGAAATCGACCAAAGGAAGATTCAATCCTTAATTTAATCAATTTCTATGATTTATGAAATGCCGATTCAGACACAAAGTGAATTACTTATTAGATAATGCATTTGATTTAAAAGCAGAATATCTATTTTGAAAAATTCGAACGCTCTATATCGAATATGTTTGTTCAAACTGTCCTGACAATTTAAATATAAATCGGTCAATTCCCGTAGAATAAAATCGATAGTACATTTACATCTCATTAGACAAGACCGCTTCGTATCTAAGCATGTCAATATATATTATATCTATGTACAGTTTGCAGATATTGATGTGGGAATACATTGCATTGTTTTAGGAAAGCAATTTTGTACCATAATCTGCATAGTGTCATACAGCTAGTTTCTGAATTCTTTGTGGCGTAAACAATCTCCTTTAACATTTATCTTGTCACTATAGGTAATGTTTTGTCCTCTAACCGAAAGAAACCAATTCGTTATTACTGCTCTCCGCTTGACGTTCAGCTTAACGTGTTGGTGGTAGGAACTGGTTACCCTATTGTCGGTATGAGGCATTGACAAATGTCTCCTTTTGTTACAGTTCTCTGCAAAAGTGTAAGTCTTCATGTTGAATTAGTATTGTCACTGCGTCATTAAGTGAGAATGACTGACCACTGAATAAAGAATAGGAATATAACTGCAATAGAACCCAGAGCTCAACATGGATTTCGACTATTTGTGCATCAAAATACAAATCAAACTTGAAATTCTGATAATTACTGAACGTATGCCCATTAGTTAATTGGTACTTAAAATCTATCACCATCAACTCGAAGTCAAACTTGAATGAAATGGATATACAATCTACAAGTGTTTATACGTGGCGTCGAAGCGACATGTACATAGCCGGCATATTAATCGATACATGTATACTTGAAATGTAAACGGGACCGCACATTATTGACGAGCCCCAAGGAATGTTTTAAAATGTCATACTATCAATAAAGCACAAAGAATTTGTGAAATGAACACTGAACTAGTTTCTTTTCAGATATATTCTTACGATATCTCCCCTGGCACTACATTACAATATTTTCTTTGATTCAGAGCGTGTACTTAAGTTTAAAAGTCCTCAGAAAGTTTATTATCCGTCATAACCCCAAACCCCCATGTTTTGGAGGTACATCCGCTTTTACATGATCCTTGTAAGCGAAACCTCTCATCTTGACCGTCTGTTGGATTTATTTGTTACTTTATACTGCAAAAGTACTTGTACATTTTTCCTGCAGTCATGGC
This sequence comes from Mizuhopecten yessoensis, assembly GCF_002113885.1. Taxonomy (NCBI): domain Eukaryota; kingdom Metazoa; phylum Mollusca; class Bivalvia; order Pectinida; family Pectinidae; genus Mizuhopecten; species Mizuhopecten yessoensis. The sequence goes on along the minus strand of NW_018408788.1, from coordinate 2,861,127 downwards.
TCTTTAAACTTTCTGCACCAGAAACCGTCGACTAATTTTTCCTTGAGTTATGACCCGTGTAAATTTCTGCTCCAAAAACATTGTACATGTAAGTGCAACTCCTCCTTGACATTTTGGGGAATTTGTTGTTACTTGGCACAGTTAAAGAACATCATTTGTTTGTTGAGCATGAAGAAAGAAATTTGTGATGCTGCTAATTTTTCGTTTGGTTATGGCCCTTAAGACTGTAATTTTTGCTGAAGAAACAGTGTAAGCACAAGCAGTTATAACAGTACATCTTTGTGAGCTCGCTCTCATTTTTTCTTGAAATTTTCCTCTCTCTAAACGTTAACACATCAGGGTAGGCGCAATTACAGGTTTACCTGTTGTCAGTATACTTTGACCGGGTCGAGTAATGCGTAGGTGTCTTCGGCATGCCATCTTGGTGAGGTAGATATCGAAGACGTCATCCGATCTGCGCTGTCACAGGGATGAAAATACACCAGCATGCCGCCTTCTGCACACAATCGTACATTAACATGAATAGAGGCAGATCCTTGATAACTTCAGCTGTTATAAGGACGCTAAACTCAATATTCAAAACAAAATCCATTATTCACAACAGATATTCGTGCAAAATCTGTAGATGTTATGATGCATTGATAATTTCAGTGGATATTACAAGAGGCTGAAAGTGTCTCGTGCTGTTGATATATTTTTTCCAGTAAATTTTGATTTTGACACTGATTAAGTCTGACACATAAACGTGCAGGCCTTCTTCTAATATTAAAGCATATTTTATCAATACACAGGACTCTTAACTTAAAATTCGTCTTTCTATGAATATGTCCTGTACCTAAAATCTGGATCAAAATTGCATTATGACGTTATAAGTTTGCCTCGACATTGTCTGTAGCCGGGTTGTGTCTACGATTCCCTGTAGTTGTTCAGCGTAGTGACAAGAGTATAATAATTAGCCAACACGGTCAATCGGAAGTAAGGACAGCATGGAGCTGATTCTCCTCAATGCCTGTCGTAAACATCTGCCCACTTGCCTCGGTTTCATCCCTGATGTGACGTCATGTTGGTGACAGTGTCTTTGTTAACAAGCTCAACAGGCACGTCAGACTGCCTGCTATTAGGTGCAGCTCATCAACTACAGAAATAGTTATGCTTTTTGTAATAATAAAATATAATAAACAGTATAACGCGAGGGTATCAGAAGTGGAATACTTTTTAATTAGTGATAGCAATGTTCTTTTATTTTAATATGATTAATCAATTTATGCATTTACCTTTATTGTTATGTATCTCCTGTTTAATCGCCAGTGCGCATGAAAATTATATAAAGATAATTTACCAGTGTAAAGTTCAACTAGACGTTTTAGCTTGTACCCGAAATTGGACATCTCACCTTATAACTTTGTTTATGAATTAATTGACATAAACATGTCTTTGTTCCAACATAGTATTTACACCTTCTGATAAATGTTAGCAACATCTATGTTGTCGCACCGTACGCTTTCCCGGAAATCTTTTCATTTCTTTTTTTCTTATTTTTTCTCTCTAAAAAGAGTTAATGAACAACATTTTAGTTCGAAAAGATACCATTCATTTGTACCGCAGAATAAAGATGTTTCAGCATATACATTAAAAGTGTTTCATTTTCGGTACCCTCAAGTTATGAACAGTCGACTTATAGAACACACTAAAAACCACTAAAGCATAGCTTCTGTGGAACTGGAGTGGTTACTCTGCGTGTTACGCAGACATTGAAGAATCAGTGTTAACCCTTTTCTTCCTTTTATCCCCACTGCGTTCAGCGTCTTCTCCCTTGAAACATGTCTTGTTTTATTTAACAACTGTAGGTAACATCGTCTTCCTCTAGTCAATATTTGTTTTACCATACCGAACGTTAAAATCAATCAAGAATTATTAAACTGCAATTTACATTGCAATAATACGGTTAGCAATTTCAATTAGAAGATTTAAATGGTATGTAAAAAAAATTATGAACAAAACATACTGCTTTCAAAACTACAGCTTATTGTAGACATCTTAATACGTCAACTGATAGGAACGTCCATTGTATTGTTTTCAAAAATATTAACAAAACAGCATTCCATGAACACTAAAGGTTCTGTTTTGTATGGGTAGTCTTCGCGTTTCACTTTTACCATAATCTAGAGTTTTTTGTAATATTTAAAAAGAAACAACATCATACGGATCTGATAGCGACCCATCACACTACAAGGAACGTGGGACCTGTCTGACTGCAAAAACCTGATGCAAAACTACGATGGCCGATAGCAGCCGACACAAAACAACTACAATATAAGACATTTGTGTACATGTACACTTTTTAAAAACTGTACATGTACACAATACAACTACAAGTGCTATTAACATTCCTTAACGGTTCGGGTCAACTTGATATTTTACACGTGCCTGATGCGACGGTGAATTTAAAGACCAAACGACAAAGAAAGGGAATATGTTCATAAATCAGCGAAGAGGAGATAGAGGTCACCACACAGTGTTGCTACGTAGACTGTACACAATATTTCACTAGTTGATGCTTGAAGGCGACTTAATCTGATCACCTGAAAATGGATATACTAGAAAAGTTTGACATTAGTAATTATCAAGTGTTTAAATTTTCTTAATCTTTTCTTTGTATGTTGATAGGTCTTATGTCCTTTTTTTAATTTGAAAGAAATGTAACAGACAAAAGCCATCGTTATTCGCATATCTATGTGGACTTTACCTAATGTATGGATTGGAGTCATAAAGTAGAACGTTGCCTTGTTCAGTGTGAATAGTTGAGTGCTAAAGTCAAATATAATATAATACTTACTGTAACAAAAGTTGTATGAAGATTGTTCTGAGAGAAATAACTAGTGTTTTATACCAAAGGCAATAGCCTTTAAACTTGTGAATATGTCACATGAAACACTTTAAATAACGTATTTGGGGTTATTGGGTTAACATTATAATTCTATATACAAATTAAGTAACTACATGTTTTTGTTTTGTCTCCAACCATTACTCCAAAAATCACATACAAATTATATGATATTTGGTATACCTCTGATTTGTGACCGTCTAGTACTGTTTGACTTCTGGGGAATCTAGTAATTTCCTTGTCGTTTCTTAGCCGCCGTATCAGACACGTGTGAAATATCAAGTTGAACCGAACCGTTAAGGAATGTTAATAGCACTTGTAGTTGTATTGTGTACATGTACAGTTTTTAAAAAGTGTACATGTACATAAATGTCCTATATTGTAGTTGTATTGTGTACATGTACAGTTTTTAAAAAGTGTACATGTACATAAATGTCTTATATTGTAGTTGTTTTGTGTACATGTACAGTTTTTAAAAAGTGTACATGTACATAAATGTCTTATATTATAGTTGTTTTGTGTCGGCTGCTATCGGCCATCGTACAAAACAGTTCGTGGAACAAAATTTACTAATTGTATTCAGGATGTAAAATTGACGAAAATGAGGATTGGCGAACTATCACTGTTATCTATTGTGTGTATGTTATACAATTGATTTTAATTTTGTCAGTCATGTCGTATTGTAATATAGCAATAGAAACACGTGGTTTATACTGTATGTTATCTATCACCATGTCAGAGCTATTCTGTATGATCAGCACTATTCTTGATAAAGTGCAAAAAAAAATCCGATATCGGAAGCATGTGTTAAGAATAACCAGGACAAGAAAATGCGTTAAGGACACTTTTTGAGATTTAATCAACTCAGCAAAATAAAATCGTTTAAAATATAGACGCGGTGTTAATCTTTCAAATACGTTTTTCATTTTCATTACCCATACTCTAAATAATAGGGTGACTATCATTGATGCTATTTTCAAGTCGGTCTAGACACGTTGGACAAGGGCTTCCCTATATCACAGTCAGAAACAACGATGGTCATTAAATGGATTCCCAGGGCTTTGTTAGTTTGCAAAAAATAAAAAATAGAATACATACTTATAATAGCAGTTACTTTGTTGCAATGTAAAGACATCAAGCTGGTCGTCCTCAGTGCGTCTAACACAAGTGGCATACATGAGAGCATGATGATGTACAATGTGTCTGGAGTATACAGTGGCCTAAAAGTATCTTAATTAGCGATATTGTCACACCGGTAGCGATATTGATCCACACAAAATGGAGTCCTTGAAGGAAGCGAAATCGTTGCTAGTTACAGGTTTCACATGCTTATTGTACATGTTATAACAAACTCATTCATAAGAAACACTTTAAGAAACATGACCCCTTCTGGGAGTTGCCAAAGGAAATGAGGAGAACATTGAAAGTGTAGCTGCAGTTTTATAAAAGAAAAGAAAAAATGCGATATACAGAATCTTCGAAATCAGTACGTAAGCGTCCATTTCTATTTGTTGTAACGCTTCTTACTTCATAATCTGACCAATGCAAATTCAATACTGCTCGATTTGTATACGTGCGCGAACTGGTAAATATTCACTTTATAGTCCGTAGTCTATCGTATCTCAAAAAAGCTTATTTGTCTGGTAGTAATATACAGCCAATTATATTAATCCTTCAACCCTTCAATGCTTCAAAAACAACAAAATTGTAATATTTAATCAATTATAATATGACAATTAAAAAAATAACAGACAATTTAATACATAGAAGGACGGATAATATGCTTACCTAATACAAATGTTCCGATTTGTTAATGTTTGGTGCGGTAACATAGCTACATGTATTTGTGAAACAAAACTGTTTTCCAAAAAACACCTATGTGTCCATTTTTATTACATGAACATTCTCGAATCCAAGTTTTCCTTAACATGTATCTGTTTACATGTTTGCATGTCATGTATTTTGCAATGGTCATCTTTACAGTATAATTAATTTAACAGCTAGTGTTCATTTTAAACTGTTACGATCATGCGTGTATCCCGTGCAGTTGCAGGTTAGGGAAAGAAAAAGGTCTGTTGTATTCAATTGAATGTTACTGTAACATGCGACCAACATTACTTGAAACAACACCCGAACCCCCACCTCTCCTTCAGTATCGGAGGTTTTGTACTGTGTCTGTTACTTTATTTTGTTTAACATCCTATTTACAGCTGAAGTCATTTAGAGCACGTTAAAAGCTAATGCAATCACCAAACAAACGAAATACCGACTAAAAAATACATTAATGATGCATTCCCGATCCACACCGAATAATGACATTGTTATGGTCGTTATGATTTTGATATGATGCTTGTCTTCCTTTTCAAGTAGATATATCGTGTTTGCTCTCAAGGAGATTTTTGTGTAGTTGAATATGTGATTATTATGTTCCTGTATCTCAATGCCTGACGTCGGCTGACATCCGCGTTCTTTCCACGTGTATTATCAGACTGATTGTGTTTCTCGGGTGATTGCGTTGATTCGCATATTGGTAACCGGGAAAGAAGCAATGACACTCTAGTTTAACAATGTTACAACGTCTTCCCCTTAATCAGACAATTTCACGAAAAATATCATCCCCAGAATAACAGGCAGTGTTCTCGCTGTGATAACGTCGTTTTCCGGTGGTGGACCCATAGCTTCAGAGTCAGCAATCCTCACGCTGAATGTCCCCCTCGGTTGGAGACAATCAATCGTGAGCTATATAATGGCACTAGTCCTGTCCTACAGCTCGTGGAGTCAAAGTGTTGTCGACTACATCACATCACAAGGCTTGAATAGCCACTCAACAGAAATGATGAAAACTGATGAGATCGAAATGAGATATGTTTGAATTTTTTTTTTGAGTTATTTGTTGTAGGATTGTTCGTGTCTTCCTGATTAAGTTTGAGCTTAATGCTACAGAAGACTTCCCTCAGCGTTGCATTAAAAACTTGAAATAACTTTATTTGAATCTGTTGTGTGTAGTGTAACACACTATTCCATGTTATTTGGTTTCTCATCTACGAGAGTATAAACGAAATATCCAAGTGATCTTCAATGTGCCAAGTTGCTCTACAAAAATACATTTAATCTAATGCATTTGTAAAAAAAAACCCGCATGTATGACTTGTAAAAAGATCCAACCTCAGCCATAATCACAGCGTACAATATCGGGAGAACATCTAATTTTACTTGTCCCGAATAAAGAAATATTGTCATGATTCCTCTAAATCTTAGTGTAATCATTTGCTTGTGCGCCACTCAGCGATAAGAGTGTAATGAAGATAGTTTTTTCACAATTTGTTAAATGCAAAACAAATTAAGTGAAATAGAATGTAATTTGCTTGTTTTCGTATTGCGGGGAAGCACAGTTGGAAAATGTGACCGCGGCGTCAACACATAACGACAAAATCGATACTTAAAACTCTACAACAGGAAACAGAGTTGACTACAAATGGGCAAAAAAAAAACAAGAACCACACAAAATCCTGGAGAGAAAACAGGATTCCTCTTAAAGAAGATAAACGCAATAGTTTTAGAGTTGTCAGGCCTTCGGAGCAGCCAGGGTCATATGAAAATGGTGTTTACATAATGGGACACTAAAGCACCATCTTACTGAAATTACGTTATCTGGAAAAGTAAGCATCATACTTTACCTTGTTGTATTATAGAGAGATGTGTCGTCGCCATAGTGTTCGCTATCATTGTTATGCTGATGTCACACAAATTTACATGGTCATCAAACAACAGGACAGTTGGGATACAGTTTCAGAAAATCTGGAAGTTTGTCTAACATATATTAGTACCTGGATGAACGCCAATATGCTAAAGCTTAATCCGGAAAAGACCGAACTAATCGTCTTTTCACCAAAATGTCAGAAAAAAATGGCTCTCCAGCTCAATGTCGGTGCCAGAACTATTGAGCCTTTCCCAGCTGTTAAAAACCTAGAGATATACTTTGATAGTTTACTGAACATGGACAACCAAGTGAACCTGTTACTACCAGGTCAGGAACATCGGCTGTATGCGGCAGTTTATAACTGAAGATGCATTCAGGATTTTAGCGCATTCAATTGTTACCTCTCAGTTGGATTATGGCAACGCCCTGCTCTGTGGTATATCTGACAAACTAACTAGTCGTTTGCAGAGGGTCCGAACACTGCAGCACAGTTGGTTACTCGTACTCGAAAGAGAGAGCAGATCACACCTGTGCTATATTCATTGCACTGGCTACCTGTACGATAAAGGTCGCAGTACAAAATGTTGGTGTACACATACAAGGCACTGAATGGAACAGCTCCACAGTACCTACAGGAGCTTGTTAACCTGAATCAGCCGTCACGATCACTGCGGTCTGAGTCAGAATCTTTGTTGTGTGTCCCAAAAGCTTGTACTGTGACCTATGTAAACCGGTGCTTTGGGAGGGTTTCGGCCACGTTGTGGTATAGCTTACCATCTGCTATTAGAAAGTCAAATACCCTGGCCATCTTCAAGAGGGACATCAAAACTCACCTCTTCACGTCTGCATTTTAGGGTATCTGCAAAAACGTCATGTAAATACCACCTTTTATTTGTTCAATTATGTGCACATTGCTTGCTTAAATGTATAAAAGTGATTGTAAGCCTTTGCTTTTGTTTCACAATTATAACTATTACTATTATCCATATGTTGGAAAGCGCTTTAAAGTAATTTTACAAATTATATAGGGCGCTATATAAATGTTGTATGTTATTATTATTATTATTATTTTACTGACAACGGGCAAGTTTTCCGGGAAAAAACAACCATGGTAAACACAGCGATTTCCATAGACAATGTTCATTAGTCATCTTACTAGCACATGTCGGCAAATATTACTTGTGGTCTTATTGAGACAACGCATGTTAAAATAAAGTCCTCGACAGCGGTTTTTGTTTGTTTAGGGTTTAACGTCCTCGCTACAGCAATGGACATATGAGGACGGTTTCCTAGAGAGACAGAAAGTATATAGAAATGAAAGAAGACAGAAGGGGTAGGAAAGGAAACAGATCCTACATAGCGTATCAATTTTAGTACTTTAATGTCCCCTTATTATAATACAGTCTTTATCAAACTCTCTCATCAAACCTGCACGAGTTCCCGCAGTTTGTTGTTGGTTTACAGACGACACGGAACGCAAAATGAGGGGAAGTGAGAATGCACCAAGCCGTATGGCACAGAACGTTTTTTTAGTTCCGGCGACGAATTTAAAATGTATTGCACAATAGAAGCTTCGAAAGGTTGATATAGTTGCACTTTATTTCTCGAAAATACTTATGTATTATAGAATATTATATTTTAGTAAAAAAAAACACTGAACAATATATCACATAAACGAAGTTATTGTCAGAAGATATATATCTTTAGTATACAAAGATGCACAATTGCAAGATAGTTAAATTTACGACTTTCCCCTCGCGATTTATGCTTTATCTCGCGACAAAAAATGTACAATGCAGGCTACAAAGCAATTGAAAAGAACCGCCAAACTGTCGCCGTTGTTAAAAGATAAACATTGAATATGTTAAAAATTCAAAAATATGTTTTATCATGCGTACTCCTTATATCTTACAACTTGTGATAGCCATGTAAAACTTGTTTTTGTGAAGTGCGATAACTGTTTATTACATTATTTATCGATTTGACTTGACCCTGGAATGTTTTATCCGCTACCATCGCTGTTGATGCTGGATAAAAAAAAAAACACACACGCTCTGAATCAATGTGTTAATGTTAGATGTTCCCGTGGTTCTATTTTATCTGGAATGTTTTATAAATGTATGCTGTAATCAGCCCGCCATAGCAAGTAGTGGCGACGTATTGCAATAAAAGAAAAATATGTACCCTATAAGTTTTTGAGATATAGCAATATTGGTAACATTTTGGACTAATCAAAATACAACATGTTACCTTCAGAAATTGTTTATGTGGTAAAGCGTCAGCCCAGGTAATTACATAACGTGCATCCATGGAAGTATTGTATGCGTGCATGTCCATGTTTTCTCCATGCGGTATATTTAGGTATTTGCCTATTTTTTTGCGGGTCTTCAAATGGCAGGCTGTTATTTGACAGTGCCACAATATCCTAATACAAGAGCAAAACCATAATTAATGTATATTGCTTCACGTCCCATCAACAGCTAAGATCATTCCCTGCTTCAGCATTAAGGGTAATTGGAACACCTGGTACACTCGTTGTCAGTATATGCCTGTGCAGTTGGTAAACAGTGATATCGAAATGAGGCAATAACACAAACATAACCTGCCCTCAACACACATTCAAGCATACATTTCACACATGGAGGCATATTCTTAAATAACCTTAGCTGTTAATAGGAAGTTAAACAAAATAAAACCAAACATAATGCTAAAAAAGGTTCTGGATATGCGAAACAGCTATGGAAGTCAAGCTCTGTAACCATGCGGCTGGCATGTTAATGTTTAATGGAAAAAACGTGTCGATCTTATAATTGAAGAAGGCACGTTTGTGATAGACATAAGCTGATTGATAATGTATTGGACAGAAGACACTGTTTGACCACAAGATGACATTTCCATGAACTAGTGAAAGGCGTATCACGGCTGCTGTTGCGTATTTTTGTAAAAGCAAACTATATATATATCTTGTTATAAATACTTAATCCGATTTTCTACATGCCTCTTATCAAAATATAATACGAAGAATATGACAGATTTATCTCATGCGGTAGTGGTACAACAGTATTTAAATAGATATAATCTGATTATTCATATCACACCGTCAGCTGGGAAATCCATATTCTTTCCTCTTACAGACATAATTTGTTTTTTTGAACATGAAAATTCACCAGTACATTTATTCAGATAAGAAGCACTGTTCTGGATTTCGAGCCCTTAAAATGTATAAATCATTATTTGGTTTTTGTGAATGTTTGATTGCTTTTCGTTTGTAGTTAGAATATTTATTTGAGATGTACTTATAACCTTAAGTATCAGACCACCATGAACAATGATAATATGTGGTTCAAACAACGTTAAGGTTGTTAATTGTTTTATGGGTACCTAAGGTCGCCTTTGTGGTGTATATGTTAAATAAAACATTAATAATCCAAGCCACTAAGTGATTTTACGTAAAACATCTTGTGAATCTGAAAAAGAAATACTGTTATGGTGGGAATGGCTTACAAACTAGGCATTTAATGGCTTCCTTCTGAAATGTCGTTGTTGGAGTCGAGTTTCGATTGCATCGGCCTATTGAATTCTGGATTGTAAAGATTTTATTCTGAAGTGGTGGCAAAGCACTAGATTTGTCCAGGTCATTTGGGACGTTCCGATCTCGTGTTGGCCTCTTTCGCTTAACTAGATAATCACATTGACCTGTCGTCTGCTATGGAACCATGCCTGCTGGTAGATTTTACCGGGCAGTTCAATGTTTCCTAGAACAACAGATTAACCAAGAAGGATACAATATACTCAATAAGCCTTGGGATCAATTCACTGTGGTTGTGCAAAAATGGTATTAAGGAGTGATTGTGTAAAGGAATGAAGAAGATATGGTACAAATGAAAGATTGTATAAAGGAACTATAATTATTAAGCAATAGAACATAAACAGTCTTGTAAGGGAAATATATCATTAACAGCGTTTGCCTTTTGATATATACACCTATGTTTAGATGCAATTGCCAGTTTAAAGTAATTTGAAATACAAACAAATGTCTTTCTCATAACATTTTATGTCCCATTTTTACTATTAATGTTTTTATTTGATAGGATAAGATATTTGAAATAATTTTGTCTTGACTCTTTCTGGTCATCATTGTAATCATATATGTTTTGAATATATATCTTAATTTGATGGACACATCACAGCGTTCAAAACATATCGAAAGATGAAATACTGCAGTTCTGGTTCCAGAACCTTTTATATTCAAGCAATCAACAAAAAGTATAAGAATATATCGTTTCACATAGTTATGTCATGGCGTACATGTTATCTAGCGATAAGCAGAATTTTAAAAGTCCTAATAAAATGTATATGATAGTTGTGTGAAATGAATAATGTTAATACTTTTTTATGACACGTCTCTCAATGCTTTGAAACTCAATACGATTTCTTTGATATTACTAATGCGTATGCGAAGTTTAATAGGACAATGATGTGTGCAAAATATTAAATATTGTTTTTTTTCCATATTTGTTTCTGTTTCAGTTTCAATTGTCTTTGTCTTTTGCTACGATTTTGCTATTCTGTATTGACGCTTTAGTATATTTAGTATATCTTCTGTAAACTTCCTGAAAACCTTTTTTTCTTAGTGCCTCGCTTGGCATTACCTCATTTTAGGCCTTAGTGTTAAATGTTTGCCTAATCGGGGTAAGCATTGGGTTCTGTTCCGAGGCCAAGGGCATACAAGAAATCATTAAATGGTATATGTTATTGCCTGCTTAATGTTCAGCAATTTAGGTTATCGCAACGACTGGTCGTCTCGTCAGTATAATGTAACCGGGTGAAATACTGTGATGAGTATGTCAGTGAGGTAGCAATATAAAGTCGGCATAAGCTCCACCATACGCATGGAAGCAAATACTTCAACATATCCAGCATACAAGCACACGTTTACGCATTTAGAGGCACGTTCTTAATTGACCTCATCTGTTAGTAGGGCATTTTACAGATTAAAACCAAACCATAGTTACAATCATGATACATATTTGTCGAAATCGTTCGATTATTTGTGTTTTTTCTTTGATTTATTAAGGCATTTTATCAAAATTTGCAGAGCCTGTTTCCACGAGGTTCTAGTGTTGCGTGTTTTTACATTGATCACTACTGGGGTTTGCTTTTATATATCATCGCTAGCTGTGAGATAAGTATGATTGTATAAATCCCCCTGGTTCCGTCGATGACAAACATGTCAATATCAGGCTCTAGTGTGACATTTGCGCTGACACCTGGTACTGTCCAGATTTTAGCGGCGCAGCCCAGCATAGCCATCTAGCGACAACTCCTAGCCATTAAATGTAACAGCCCGCAACTCTTCTGACAATTAAGTTATCTAGACCTTCTTCAGATATTCAAGTATTCTGGTTTGTCACGGCTAAGCAAGTGGCACACAATTTATGTGTTTTCGTAGATTGTAACAGAATAGGAGAAAATTCGCTAAATAGAGAATGTCTTTGCAATTTAAGGTACCATGGTGTACATTGGTTGTGCATAATCAACCCAGTATATCGGTGAGTTCTACTTCATTTCCCAAAGCTAGCATTACCAAAACAGTTTCTATCCAATTTGCGTCGAAATGTAGAAAATCTGCAAAACCGTATTCCTCCAATGTCCGATAATGTATTTTCTATGTATGAGCCGCATTACGCTGAGATGAATGGCGGTGAAAGGTGTTTTTGACAAATTACGTTGTAGACTAGAAAGACCAAAACCGGTTAAACGTCCCTTTTATGTTTCGAGCAGGCATTCTTGCATATAGACGGGCTACAAAATCGTTTATGATGCAGAAGCCGACTCCGCTTCTGGCTATTTTATATCATTTACGCAAGAACATATATACACTGTACTAGCCAATGCATGTAAGTCAAACACGTTTGACAGACATACAAATATTTAACTAAAACTATTTTTGTCGATAATAACGCAAATACAATTGTATTGTTTGATATCCGAAAAAAAAATAGCCCGATTTTAATGTTCATCGAAGATGTCAACGCGTTTATCTTTTTTCTATATTTAATGTTTGCTGCTTTATGTTCATTTAAACGTTATTGTTGTTTGCAGTATTTCGGAATTTAAAGCCTTAGTTAGCTGCAGTGATAAGATTTCTGCATTAACTTTTGTCTATTCTTTAGGTAAATTGCTTATATGTCCATGTTCAGTCTGTCACACTGCTAAGCCGATGCATACAATATTGCCTCATTCAGTCCTGCGCATTGCATAAAACACGTTCAATGATTACATATGTCGTCTCTGGAGGGGATATCTGTAATGGATAAATTGGATTCAATGACATGGGTAGCATGTTCAATATCCCGCAGTTATTGCAATTCCATCTAGAAACCAAGAAAGAACATGCACCATCTATCGGATGATATTTCCATAATGTATATCCATAGCAAACACAGTATTTTCTGGTTTGATACTAGATAGGAATAAATTCAATGAACAATAGGGGAATTTGTAGAATGATTTAGTATGTTCATACGTAAAATAATTTAAAAAAAACGTTTAATGTTATATCTACCTAAAAACCTCGGATAGTAAGCGCGGTTTCGATTCCCGGCGACAGCGCCACCTTGTGTTTGAACTCTAAACGTTATGTATAAAGCTTCATGGTACATTTTGGATTAACTTTTTGTGAAAGTGACTGGTCTGTGTTGTACCGGAAGAGCATGCACCGGAAGTATACGGCAATTTATGAAAAGTTTATATTAATACTATGCTATCCGTAGCAAAACAACACAATTAGGTACTCACAAAATTTAAAGTACAAAACGAAATTATGAACGAAGAGAGGTCACATCTTTAATAACGGACATCTGATAGGGTGATGGTTCCCATGGACTGCAGTGTACACGAAAGTGTAAGTCATGTGTTATAATACCATGCATAGTATGTGGCAGTAGATCATTAGCTAAAATGAAAACAAATGATGTTAAGACAGGCTTCTATTTCTGTCGCATCCACACATATTAACGGTCAACCAGTTCGTGCTTCCGGCCCTACCGGCGTTTAATCCTTTATAAAGATCAGTGTCCGGTCCACCAGTTTTGATCTTCAGTCTGTAGGTGTCGGAGAAGAGTGTGTCCTCATCAACTCAATACATCAATGCTTTGCCCGACATAGAGGCTTACCTGTCGATCCATTAGGGGTCGTTATTGCATGCTTGCTCAATCCGTCTCAATCGTCTTTAAATTATGAGTTATCTGAAGCCGAAGTAATTAACTTGTAAACGATTGATGACTGAATTAGACTGATGGAGACATACAATATCAGATTCGAATTCCGAAATTCTTTGCGTGGTTACAACACGTTCAATATCATGTGATCATGCGGAATGCTGTGCTTGGAGCCTATAATATGGTGATTCTGTGAGATAACACTATAAAGTGGACATCAGATCCGCGCTATCATAAGGAGGCAATTACACCAACATGCCCTGCCTCCTGCACACATACCCACAAGCATGCATACATTACACCCATGGACATACGTCCTTTAATGACCTTAATTGTCAATAGGACCTTTAACGCTAAAAACCAAACTAAACCGCATGAATATCCCTGCAGGTAGGGCGTAAGAATTGTACCTGCTGCCCCCATTGCATGATCGCAAAAGGCGACTAAATTTGGGATCTTATCTTTTTTCTTCTTTCTAAACTATTTTCTTCTTCCTAATGTCTCCCTTGACAATGCCTCACCTTTGGCCTTTAGTTGAGCGTTCGCCCCTGATAGGAAGGCTTTGGGTTCTGTCCACTGGCCGGGACATACCAGAGTCAGTAAAAATGGTAGTTTCTACTCCTGCTTAACGCTCAGTAATTTAGGAGTGGGACGACTGGTTTGCCCATTGTCAGTATAATGTGACCTCGATGGGGTGTCCTCCTTCGGCAGTATGTTTCAGTGAGATAGCACTATAAAGTTGGTATTAGTTCTTCGCTCTCACAAGGAGACAAACACCAACATATCGCAGCCTCCCAAAACACACACGCATACACTACACGCATGCATCTTGCACACATGGGAAGTCGTCCCTAAATGACCATAGCTGTTGATAGGACGTTGAACAATACTAAACAAATCCCAAATCAAATATACGTATGAAATACATGCGTGTGAGCTCTAGACATTTTTGTGGTGAATTTATTTGAAGAAAAAAAATCAAAAACTAAAACAACGACGTTTTCTTAAAAAAATTGTCAAAGAATATCGGTTATTGCATCAGAAAGGTAAATTTTGCCATGTCTTGAGCAGCTGCATTCTCATTATTTTTTATCAATAATCACTTTCGCATGACATTGTAACTGTGTCAACACATACAATGACAATAGCAAACTTTAAACGGTGCATGGCTTTGCCAAATTGCTGAAAACATTATTGTTATTATAGAAACATGGAACGCCATTGATTCCTGGCTGCAAAATATGTTTTTGAGTTTCGCCGATTGTTACTACATTATTTTTAATACCCGAAGTCTAGGTATATATAGATATATTGGAATGCGTTCGCATAGCAAACATGGCCTATTTAAATGTAAAATAACTACAGCAAATCAAAACAATGAAGCACAAGCAATTTACTGTGATATTTGGTACGTAACGTGAGATCTTTTATATTTTCCTAGCACATCGGATGTTTTCGTACAAAGTTATATGAATGTGTAAATTGAAATTCCTTTAAGTGTTGTTTGGAGTGACATTGAACCCGGTAACCGTAAACGTTGTACTACCACAACAATGAAAGGGGCGTTCAACTTCCGCTGAGACACCACAAATTAGCTTCAAGAGAAAATATATTATGTTGCACACGTCAGTGTTTACGAAGCAGAAAATACACTACTTACAATTTGCTAAATTGATTCGGATACAGAGCTTTGTTTCCACTTTAATTTGCCTCTGATATACAACATTGGCCTATTAAATGAGTCTTTTGGTAATTGAGACAGATTTTGGATGTTCTTCTTAAAGCTTTTGAATATGTTTGTTTTCACACATTTTTTGCCGTCGTTTCTTTGGCTTTAATTTAAATTGTGCTTTCGCCTAACTTTGTTAATTTTTTGTTTGTTTTTGTAATTGATGTTTTCCTGTAATTTGATCAAATTCAGCATAACGTTATGCAACTATAGATTGATTTGGATTTTTGATTCGACGTGTTGTGCTCATATAACTTCACAATTAATACATGATTTGCGAAATAAAGTAGGCAAGGGAAAGATAATGAACTTTTATCTCGAAATCTTTAAGAAAGTTTCAATTTAGAAGCAAACATTACTTGATTTGACAGTTTCAAGAAAATACCATTACTATGCATTATAAACCTTTTTATGTGAAAAAGACATTTTGCGAATTGATTTGCACAACTGCAGGCAAAATAACAAGAGATATCGTTTCGGTGTTGCATACGTAACGTATTATTAGGTACATGGAACCATTACTTAACTGTATTTACAGATAGATAAGTCATAAAAAGAGCTATTAATAACTTCCCGCCTTTGAACCGTCGGACGAGTGATATTTCACGTATTTTGACTTGATACATTCTAAAGATGAACGCGCATGAGCAGTCAGCTTCACTTTAATAAATGTAATTTTCTTCGAAAACAGGATAATATTCTCCAAGCTTCATTGAATGAAGCAGCAGTCTTAGTGTTTCCTGCGGTGATTACTTTGAGTAAGAGACATGTTTTTAGTCCATATGTATTGTTGGTTTGCAGCAACTGGATATGGTTATATGATGGTTATCAGTCTTGCCGCTTGTTTAAGTTTAATAAAGGCCATTAACTACCTTAAAACGCTGCACACGTATGGAAATGTTTTCAAAAATGTCATTCACTTCAGTTAATACTTATGTATATGTGTAAATCTACAAAAACATTTTTTTACCAATGTGGTTGCTTGTTTAGCAAAACCTTTTTTGTTCAGTTTTGTCAATGAATTCCACAAATGTGTTGATGAGGCGGTAAATGTATCATTTCATATCAAATCAATCATCTATACAGGCAAATAGCATGATAGAGGAATGTTCATTATAAAGTCATCTGTGGATCTGCGATACTTATCTGTCGAACTGATCTAACCCGTATATCAAGTACAATGAGATTATTATCTAAACACAATTTGTCATCTATGTTTGTACAATAGTTGGTTCTGCATTAATGCGTCAGAAAAATAATAGACAACAGATACACAAGCAACGTTCTCGTTCATCAGTCCTTACCCCGATCAGTGTACCAGGTGTTTGATGCACTACTGTACGACACTAATGATTTAGTTGCTACCAAAAAGTGATTAATATGACGACTTTAACTCTATTTATTTTCATTTTCCTGGCAGTAACATATCAAGCATCCTTGCATAAAAATGAACATGGCGCAGTTGTTGCAAGAAATACATAACCTGCCCAATCATTGGATTGTCCTTCCTTTTTGCGCGGGCGTTTATGCTATTTCTACATGAACTTAATTCGAAGTGTATGCGCAGTTTTGGTTTCTTTTTTAATTTTTATACTATAAACGATGTATTTTGTCAACTGTTTTTGTACTGTTGACTGTAACGAATGTATAATTGTTTATAACAAATTGGGAGCCCCCCTGCAATATAGGATATTTGCTTTTGTGTCAACGACTTGGTTGAGCGTCCTATTAACAGCTTCGGTCATTAAAATATGTGCCTCTTTATGCGAAATATATGCGTGTATGACCGTAGGTGCCGGTATGATAGTGAATATGCCTCTTATAAGATCCGATGTCAACTTTAGAGTGCTACTCCACTGAATACCATGCCGAAAGAACAAAGAAAACCCCAGTCCAAACAGTCATATTTGCGAAACTAATGAGAATTTCACCACATCGGGCCAGTATTAACTACTATTTCTAACATTAATATATATGATATACGTATGCAGTATTTGATTGTTTGTGTATTTGTTTTGAGAAATATTGGTAAGTATTCTAATGTAAAACATCCTTTGGTCATGTATTAATAAAACATCATTTTAAATACGAAGCCATGTCTGACTTATGTGCACTTAAGTATATATGTAATATGAATAAACTCACGACTTTAAGACCATTAACGAAAATGGGATTTGCGACCTACTGTCTGTGCTGTTACGAAACCCACGGCAAGAAACGGCACGTGCAGACTAATTGATGTAAATGTTGCGTCATTTACATGCACTGACATACCAAGGGGATGGCTATATATATCAATTTTTATATTTCATTATATTACCACCCAAAACCTTATGCGTAATGAAATTGCCTGCGCCACATATTCGCTATCGGGAATGAGTGTCTGTAAGGTGAAAGCATCAGCTGTTACCACAATGTGTACATCCCTCTCAAACAGCACGTGTACGAGATATATTATTAATGTAATGATTAAACATTAGGTCAGGGGAACACAACATTAAAAATGTCAACAACTTATGTTGTCCTTACCAGTATTATTGATGGCCAACTCTTAAAAAATATAAATCAATAACTGACAAATTGTTTACCAAACACATGACTACGTTTTATTGCGGTTAAAAGCGATAGGATTAGTAATTCTCACTTTCCTAGACTTTCTCTTTTACGGTGTTCTCCGATGCACTCGTGTATAACCATCGTAATGCGTTACAACCAACACATATACATAAATATGCTTCTATTTCATGGATGATTAATGAAATTAACGAAATGTCCAGGTCACATTACACAATCAAAAGGTATTGCAATGCAGTGTCATGTTTAATTCAATATTATTAAAACCTCATTAAACATCTCTCATGAAATGTGTTTAATCCTTTTGGGCTTGAACGGTGGACGGGAGAGAACTAAAAAGAGTTTGATAGAGATGTTTCAGAAACCATTCGTGTATGTTTGCACGTATTGTTTATTTATTGTGGAAAATCCGATTTCGCCTCCAGTTTCAGCGTTATCTTTGTTCCTGCATTTTTCTACGATCTTTTGTATATCGCAGTTTGTCCTTGTGTATTTAAAATGCCGTAGTATTTTACGGTAATATTAACATGTATCTATCATAAGCTAATCAGCTCTCTCACCATATGACTAGGTTGCATACTATGCTGGACTCCTGCGGCTAAGCATTCCACTGAGGTAGCACTATAAGGTCAGCATCAGTACCGCCATCGCGAGTTTGCAAATACACAAACATACCGCCTCTAGCACACAAACACTCGTACTTGCATAGATTCCAAACTCTTCAAAATGACTCATATTTAGCTGTCTAAACAGTACATATTCATTATGTACGAGTCATTTACGAATGCGGAATCAGTCACTATAGGAAAGCTAATGGCTGCTGATAACATCTCGTCTATGGACGCTTTATTATTTTTCGTTCTAGGCAAAAACATGCGAGAGCCAGAAGCGCCAACGTTTTTATTTTGAATAATGGCCATATAGCAAACTTGCGCGTACTTTCATTTTCCTGATGATGCTGATTGTTTCAGTATTATTATTGTCATTGCTACATGCTTAACGGCCCATCACGGGCGAGGTCATTAGAGCCAACAGATGTTTTTACACAAAAAAGCTTTAAGGTAGTTGAAAATTTGAGAGGCAATCATATTTGCGAAGAAAGGTTTAAGACATGTAACCTTATTGTATACATTTTCTCCAGTTGGACTGATGGTCGACTCAATCTAACAATAAGTGTTTTACTGTAAATGGTTCTTGACACGCTTTGCATTAAATGTTGTCGTTATGTTTGAATGAATAGATATGGGGAAAGTTTTAAGTGAGAATCTCGTGTTGGCGCCTCTTTCTGTAGGTAGGATGTCGGTAACCGATTTCAGGTTTAATAGAATGTAATAATTATCTACGCATTGATTCCAATTATTTTGCCGCTGTGATCTTATAAATTTTGTTATAAGTGGTTTAAAATCAGTAAAAAGAAGTATAAAATCAACAGGTGGTGGCAAAACTACTGTTTTCGTTATTCTATCTGCCTTTTCATTACCTGATATTCCAACATGTCCGGAACCAAGTAAATTGTAACGTGACAAATTGGGGTAATATTGTTAAAAGATTTCGTATTGAGATATGAGATATGCTTCAATTTTTTGTTGCGAGTCCTTGCTGATTGGAAAAGACATAAAAATCAACAAATGAGGCTTCACTTGTTGAAATACATCTTTTGCATCACAGTTCCTGTCCAGCATACATGTCGTTTATTGTGCCCGTTCACACATCTTGCAATGGACTTATGTTGCTGCCTATCAGAAAAGGTTTTTAAAAGATATATTTTAATTATTATAATAACGTTTAAAACTACAACTATTGTCGAATTTCATCTTTCTGATTGTTTTGTTTCTGTTAAATGTACAATTGAAACTAAATATTTGATCAGTCGTTTTTCAACAACTTTTCATGTGAACTGGTTTTTGCTGTTTCTGATCTATAAGACTATATTTGCGGTTGGTATTTTTGTTCTAGTGCTGTCCAATCAAAATCAGTGCACGTAAAACAAAACAACATAAAATGTATGTAAAACATCAATACACACGGACGAAATATGAACTAAATGCTCCCAGCCAATACAGACAAAAGGAGCCGAAGAGACACGCAGATATAGGTTAACGCATCTTTCTCCTCATGTAGCAGGTGACAGACATGCTGTCTCTGATCCTGCGACTTATGCCTGCTTACTTTTATCGATAATCCTGTTTTACCCAAAGTTCAAAGAGGTTCTCAATTACATTTACAGACGTTGCGTCCGTGTCTAAGCTGCATATATACGGAGACAAGACAGTGATAAAAAGTACATGTCGTTTGTTCAATGTTTGGTTTACTACACGTGTAACAACATGCTTGTATAAGATTGCATGTTAAAGGTTCGTTGTTCAATCTTCCTGTCTGAACTCTACCAATAAGGAAATGATCAGCATCGTCTGGCATCCCCTTGTGACAGTATTATATGATCAAAGACATTATTGAAATGTATAATTGTTGGTAAAAAAAATCTAATGATACACATTGATAGCATATATTTAGATTCATCCCGACTATCAATTATGTGTCATGTTTCACGGGCAGAATTAATGGTGGCTGGTTTACCTTGGCTGTTTTCTGTGTTGGAGACTGTTGATGCGACGACTTATTCCAGTCCTGAAACTCGACGAGCTAACTTCATCAGCCTAGCTCTAATACTCGGATATTGGATTCATTTGTTTCCATCAATCATATTGTGAACTTCAGATAACACAAAGACGTGCCCGTACCAATACTGCAGCTGGGACAGACAAAAGACATTTGTCAATATAAAACCTCACTAAGGACTGTTAAAAGACATTTTCTAATAATAAAGGACTTGATTGAATTCCTTTTGAAATCGAATGCAATACATCAATACCTAATGCCTGTTGTGCTGGGCTCTGTTATCCAGCTGAAGGATGTTAACGACGTTACGCTGTGTCGTGTTATACGCCCACATTAGATTGTATGAGTCTAGTAAACGCTATTTTTGACACTCGTGATAGTATTTCAAAGTCACGACATACAATTTCCCAAGAATTATTGCTCTGTCATGTTTTGGAATTATGTCAGCCTAATGAATGATATGGCATTACGTACTAAAAAAGAACCAAAGTTGTCAAATCATATTTTACACCCCGCATCGGCGATGTGGGTGCCCTTAAGTAGTCTGCCCGCTCACACTTTCGTTCCTGGAGATTATCAAAGAATTAACGAAAATTATATTAAATCTTGACGTGGTGATGAATATGTGGATTTGAGGTTCAAAGGATTTTAAGGTCAAAGTCAGTTACCAAAAATTGACCCTGGGGCAGTACATTTTTAAAAAAAAATGTCTTTTGGAAACTTTATGATAGAATGGTGGTACATTGTAATAGGCAGATGTGCAAAAGGTCGTCTTTTCTAAATACGTCCATTGGAAGGAGTACGATCAGGCACGAAAATGTGGCTTTTCCTGACCTATCAGTGTTCTACTGTTGGTTTATCGTTAAAACGATACAAATCATATTTAGAGTTTTGAAGAGGACGAGATGTTGGATTGAATTTTGTAAATATTCGTCCCACTTTATTACTAATATAGTCCGAATCCCTTTTTCGTTTGAAACAAATAGACTCACAGGTTAATTTAAAAACGAAAAATAAATATAGGTAGTCAGCATTATACAACATATGTCAGCGATATTGAAGCCACGGCATCTTGGCATCATGATATATCCAATAAAAGCGTTAAATCAGTTCGTTTACCCGAACACGAGAACTCACATTTCTAAGCGAACACGTTGGCTCTACAAACGCATATCGGGAAATGCGCACATATATTTTTTGGCATTCATAATAAACAGTTGTGATTGAACAGACTGGTAGCCGTGTAGCAGTCACTACCTTTGTTACCACTGAGGGCAATTATCGTCTGACAATCGTACCTTAGTGCGAACTAAATAAATGTAAAAAAAAAAATACGTCATCTTGGTTTCAAACAGAGTAATAAGCTGAAACAGGGTAACACAACCGAATAAAAAATGTATTAACATAGGGAGGGATAGTTTGGACTTTCTGCAGGAAATTACTGTCCGCAACATTATGAAACAACTCGTATATGCTATTGGCAAAGAGTATACATCTACAAGACTAAAAAGACTGACAATAATCATATTAGTCCTGATCGCAAATATATTTACATTAAATTGTTAATTTCAGCGTTAAAATTATCTAAAGCCAGTCTAATTAATTTCTTTGTTTAACTAGGGTAATCCATGTTTCGATCAATCCCCGATTGTTCCATTGCATAAGAATTACAGCAGTTCTGTCGCCATATATTATTGAGCTAGGCGGCTCCAATTCATTGATGAAAACATGGTTAGGCGGCAATATTTTGGAAGACACCATTTTGATCGCAATGGTAATTCGTAGGATTATCCAATGTATATGATAGTTCACCATACGCTAGGTCCACAATCAAATCTGACATGGCACTCTCAATTCTGCAGCTCAATTTCTGTTTGGTGATATGAGATATTTTTGGACACAATATAACAAGTAGTTTATAATATAACTGCCGTCTAACGACAGAAACATAATCTACAATGATACTGATATATACAAAATTAGTGTCAATTGATATTAATCGGTAGCCATTTGGACATCAGTTCTGTCCAAGAACGCCGTGGGCAGACACTTTGAACTCAAAGACAATTGAACGAATACCAAATATGTGGAAATTTTCACAAGAAACATATATATTCTTATATATCATTTTCTAACATCCCTAACTGACGTCAGTACATTAAAACGACAAAGGAACCTGAGATGAAATCAAAGCAAGCCGATCCGTCATAAAAAAATGACTAATCCATGGCCGTACGAAGGTGTTTAGCAATCTTTAATATAGTGTTATTTTCTATAAAAGACGCATATAGAACACAAATATCCAATAGGCTATCATACAGTAGAACTTACTTAAATATAGCTTTTACTGATTAAAAAGCCCTCTGTCAACATTGTACATATATCAAGAAATTCTGATAATTATTGTAACATGTTTCTGTGTAGCAAATCAGATATCGTGTTTAAGCTTCTTCAACAAGGGAGGATGATTGAATATCATTGGAAAGAACAGCTAATCATATTCAAATTGTAGTCATCACTGCACGGACTTGTTATAAGATGTTTGCTTTAGATCGGAAAATAAAACAAGAAATCCCAGAGGGATCTTGGCGCCCACCATTGTACCATCTTCATTACTTCTTTGTCAGTTCGATCTTTTCTCTTCTCTCCTCTAATCTGTTTGATCGAGTCATGTTAACAGTAAATGCACATTGAGGTAATTTTTGATCTACACTTAATACTGATGTGTATGAAAGCCAACCTTCCATGTGAGTTTGTCATTTCACATATTTACTAGTACAGTACTTAATGTGAAAGAAATAGAATCGTTCATTGCAATATGAGAAAGATCTGTTTAGTTCTTCCTTTAGCCATTTTGTTTTTATAATCAGTCTCAAAAGTAAACATGAACAATAAAGGATAGTGGGGAAGTTTTATTTTTGGGCGTGTAAAAAAATTGAAGCACTGGCCCAAATGACATATTGGTTGCCCAAAAAATTTTGGGAAGAAATATTTCCACATCATTTAACACAATGCTTCAGCACATATAAATTACATATAACATGACAATGTTTGAAATATGTAAAATAAAATAAAACATTATATTTTTAATTCTTCAACCCTAGTTGAAACCGGACATGATCCACTCCATTCAGGTCTTCCTAAAAGAAATACAAAATATCGCACCTCAAAGAAGACACCCTGACAGAAAAACAAAATCATCACATTTTCTAAATCACGGACGGTTTGATTCAAATCGAAGTAATGACAACTGAAAAATGTCCTGCCCCCAGTTAATGTGGAAGGGACTATACTGTCTTTTAATAATTATTTTTTCGACAGTCGCCCAAACTATTTTTGTTGGGCCAGTGACTATCTCACTTTTGACAACATTTGGTCGCTCGAGCAAGACCTTAACCGCCATTGGCGTGCAGGCGACCGTCCATTTCAGGCACTGCTGCACAAAAAGGGAACAAGGGGAACCTACATATAAAATGTGAGAAAGATCCCTCCCGTACTTCTATTTCCCGAGAAATAGCGATAACAAACTTTCACTATCAAAATCCAAGATGGCTGCCTGTCGGCCATGTTGTTTATCCGATCAGTCTCAAAGATTGCCCTGCACAGCTTATGACAAAGGGGAACATACATATAAAATTTGAGAAAGATCACTCTGCTAGTTCTTGAGCAATAGCGATAACAAACTTTCACTATCAAAATCCAAGATGGCTGCGTGTCGGCCATGTTGTTGATCCGATCAGTCTCAAAGGTTGCCCTGCACAGCTTAGGACCAATGGGAACCAACAGTTAAAATGTGAGAAAGATCCCTCTGGTGCTTCTTGAGAAATACCGATAACAAGAACTGTTTAAGGACGGACCGACCGACGGACGACGGACCACGGACAGTTTGATTTAAATAGCCCACCATCAGATGATGGTGGGCAAGCTATGTGTATCCAATCTAAGAGGAAAACAACATGTTTGGAGATAACAAGAGAAATATTTTAATTTATTTTTATGTGACCGCTGTGAACTCGATTATGTCCATCGCAAAAAAAATGAAAATTAGATTTACATAATTCGTCGTATTGAATTATCACAAACAAGTTTAGGGCATAAAAAGCAAGATAATTAAAAAAAACAATAAAAGGCCTGCATGTTGCACAATTTGTTATCTTTTAATTGGTCCCTGTTTTTTCGGTGGAGTAAAATGTGACGGGGCGGAATGCTGTGCTGACGTACATTGTAACACTCTAAAGAAGGCTTGCTGAAGACACCCAAACCAGCACAGTAATCCACCCGTTATAATGACAACAAAATAATATACATCTTAAATGTGTCTAAGAGTGTCTAATGTAATCGGTATTTCGTCTATTTGTTTTCAACAAATATCTGAAATGTCCATTTAAAATGTCAGGTGTATTTTCAAAAAACATTCGCGGCGCAGTTGGTATCAGTTTTATTTCTTCCGGAACCATATTGCTTAGGCTGTTTTTTGTTTGTTTTTCTTCCTCTTCTTCTTCCTCTTCTTAATCGTCCTCTTCTTCTTTTCAAGATCCAGAGACCAATTTTCAATCTAAATGGTAAAAGGCATGTACATGATATTTTGCCAGGTTGTAGGTAATAGTTTGGAATTGTCATTGCAAAATTGTCAAATATTTAATTTATTTAAATAAAGTGATTTTTGTTTACCTTTTTTTTAATCAGACATATCTCCTTAACTATAAGTCGTACTGTATTTATACTGTGGTCGGGGCTTAATTTGGTCTATGTCATGTAATGAGGAAGTTTAAATTCTCGCCTTTGGGTGAAGGTCACCTATTTTTAAAGGATTTTCTTTTTTCACTCGTTTTGAAAAAAAAATGTAACCGATAGTAAACGGCCATCCGATCAATTCGATATATATTTATTGTTTTGAAACATTTCCCTTTAACGTGTTATGACGTGTTCATTATTGACTTTGATCTTTTTGAAAAGCCAACAATATTGTTTACGAACTTCAACAATGTTCTTCTCCAATCTCTGATTTGTTAACAGCCTATACCAAAATCAAGCACGAGGTTGATTTTTGGATATCATATAAAGATAAGCAATGGCAAACATTTTGTCAAATTGTTTTGACAAACAATGTCAACTTCCGGATTTTGGTTTTTGGTATGGGGTCAAAGTTCAAATGTGCTGTTTTGTGTAAAAAAATCTAGGATCTTCTTCTCCAATTCTACCAGTGCAATATTAATCAAAATTGATACATGTATTACTCTGGAGGACCTGACAAACCAACGTTTCTGATTGGAATGGTTACAAATTCAAACTGGCTGCCACGGGCTAGGATCGGGTATAGCTTATACCAATATATTCCGTTAACCAGTTCAAGCAGAAATTTTATATTTTGATATGATATAGTTATATGCAAGGGCAAACTTTCTCTCTCATATTGTTTCAGCAAAAAATGTCAACCTTTGGTTTTCGACATGGGTCAATTTCAAATGTGCTGTTGTTGGTAAAACCTCTACGGATCGGATCTTCTTCTCCAATTCTGCCAGGGCAATATTAAAAAAATTAGTACATGCATTCCTCTGGGGGCCCTAACGAAATTATGTGATTTTTGCGGCTATTGAAATTCCAACATTGCCGCTAAGAGCTCTGATTGGTTAACAGCCTATACCAATATATGTCGTTGACGATTTGAACAACAAAGTTACTATTTGGATATGAACAGGATATAAGCAAGAGAAAACTTTTTCTCTCTTAGTCTTTTACCAAAATTGTTACCTTTCGGTTTATTCATAGGGTAGAGAGTTTGGATAGGTTACATGATGAGTATAGTCTTTATCGATCTTCTCCAGTTCTACTAAACAAAAATCAACTAAAATGTTACTTATGGGCAGCACGAGCTCCGATTATGTAATCCATATACAATGATAAATATATGTGGATATATAGTGCAATGTGCAGTCTTATGTACAAAATGAGCTAAATGAAAGAAATCTTTATGCAAGTTATCTCCCTTTGTATTCTATATTTAGACTTCTGTGAAAAGCCCGTCAAATTGTTATCAACAAATTGTAGTATAAAAATATGTTCGTTATATGGTGACCGACGACTCGATCCTATGAAAAATCAACCGTTTCAATATTCTTAACGACCAATATCACGATGCAATGAATGCTGCACCATCTGCCAATTCAGGAGTTGTCCCTACGAAGAAAGTGTCAAGTACAATTTGTACTCTTTTTACAAACAAAAGTACATAATACAATCATTCAATGGAATGTTCGAAGTTTAAAGGCTAATTCTGAAGAATTACAGCAATAGTCAATAGAACTCCAATCCCGCAAAATGGAATCTCTGGGAAATGATTGTTAAAGAAAGCATCTCATACTTACAGAATTATCTGCTTCAATGAACGTCCCATGTTAATGTTGTTATTCCCGGCTTACCGTTCAGCATTTGGGGTAACTGGTTCACCTCTTGTAAGTATAATACGACCGGCGAAGTGCTTTGCAACACATAAACATTTCGTCTTTCAAATTTAGATCTTTCTCACAAAGAAACCAAAACCATACCATACGTTCTTACATGGACAGGACAACTCGAACCCTAATAATTTAAGAGCTGTTCTAACACCAAAAAGAAAAATCTAAAACTTTTCTCCATAAATACAGACATTTATTTTGCGAACACATCGCAAAATCGGCACACACCCTGATGTACACAGGTGGTTCTAAGGATTGAAGGAAAGTCACAGCAGCTGTCGTTGTTGCTGACAGAACCTCGTTCTGCCGTCTTCCTGATGAATCCAACTTAGCTAAATGATATCGAAGATAAGCAATGATATCAAAGACAAGCAGATAAGAAAAGCTTATCAACCAAACAATACTTTACTCTGATCTTAAACCTGATATTACCAGTTTCATCAAACGTAGCTGGCAATAATTATTGGTCAGATAATATTAAAAACAGATCATTTTTATTTAAATCACTGTTGGTTCAAAAAGTCCCTTTCGTTGAAGGTTGACCTTTTAATGCTGCGCACAGAATATACCTATCATACTCATGCTTACCATGCTTACTTGCCTCGGGGTGAAGGTCAGCCCTTTTGTTATCATTCATGCTAGAAACATGTGACTGTGCCGATTTCAGGTTAACGATTCAGATTTTCGAATACCGGCGTAAAATTGGTTCATTTTTAAAAATATATATATATATATATTTGTTCTTTAATATTGTCTGACCATTTCATTTTTGCTGTTTGCTTATGTGTACAGTGTTAAACCTTTTCTTTTCAGTTTCTTTTTGGTTTATTTTTTGTTTGCAATCGACCCCTATTATTGGTGTCAGGTCCGATATGAGAAAATGCAAAAGTGAAAGAGCTGGGTAATTATACAATGATCAGTATTAATTTCGAATGCAAAAGTATTTGTTTTTGTCGCAGGTCTGTGGTTTTCTCAAGGCACTCCGGTCACCACCAAAACCAGGCACGTGCTTAAATGACCGAAACTATCAATAGAACGTGGAACAAAGCACAACCAAACAACTGGAAACATTGCAGGTGGCAAAATGACTTTCAGTGAAATTCAAACAAATACTTCAAATCTGGAATATCTATTGTTTCCGCTTCTGGTAATTTTTGTAGAGACAAAATGTTGTCTTTTGAGGTATCTTCATATTCTGTTCATTAATAGAATCTATCACTCCTGTGTGATATAGACAGAGATATCTCAACCAGAGGGTGAGATATTTTTTTTAGGTTTAGCACGAGGCAAACTCACCCTCTGGTTGATATATCTCTGTCTATATCACACAGGAGTGATTGATTATTTTTCTCCCACATTTTCATACCGTAAAAATACCTCCACTGCGAAGTTGTATTTTTGACCCCGATGCACCGTCCTATCATCAATGGAGCATGAATACACGCATAGCCGCTGTACTGTAAATGTGTGTAAAAAAAAATCCGCAACGTCAATAATGAATAGAAGTCATAATTAAATTTAGATATTTTATACATTAGTATTATTAGCAACGTTATATTGTATATTAACATTTTTTTTCATAAGATTAAGCGATATAGTGTCTTTAACGAAAACACACAGATCTAATTGCACTCCCTGACTTCACGCTTCGAAAAGTTCACTCGGAGTCAGAATACAACACCCTCGGTCGTTTCGTTTTGGGGGCTGACATCGTTGTGGTATTGTTTATAGTTATGTTAAAGGTTCCTCCAGTGATTGGTGTGCCTTGGAAGATACTTTGGATTTCACATTCATTGGATTTTAATTTACGAACGCGTTCAGGTTCGCACAAGGACATGCTGTTGTGCACTGTAGTCACATGTGTAATATTTGTTGACTGTTCGTTTGACATTGGCCGATGTGAGGTAGGTGCACTAGACCCAGTGTGTCGTCCTAAGTCCGTTTGTACGGTTTTATTTGGGCGATTTGTCATTGAGAGAAGAGACGACATCTTCTGTTTTTGTTTATTGTTGACTGTTCTGTAATTGTTCAAAGATTGAATGTTTTTGTGACCGGTTAATGTGATTGCCTGTGCATCTGGAATGTTTTCGTCCAAAAGTTTTTGACACGTGTATTTGCGAACACTGGTATTTGTCAATCTTTTTTGCACAACATTGTTTTCGGACCTGTTAGTAAACATTCCACTTTTTGTCACCATAGTTTTCATTAATTTAAACAGTTTGTTGCGCCCAACAGGAGCTCTCAAAAACCACTGGTCGCGTTGGTGGGGAGTTTTGCTGTGCGTCACCGTACCGAGGTAAAATGGGTGTTCGTCATCACAAAAATTGACAGGTCGCTTTTCCTTGTAAGCTTTGTACGTTTCTACTGGACATTTGTCACTACCGGGTTCCGCGTACATTGCTGGCTTTGTACTCCTTGTGTTTGTAACGTCTATACCTGTCCGTGTTTTTGTCTGTCTTTCGTTAAATTGTAAAAATTCTCTTTCAAGTTCCTGGTCATATCCAAGTTTTAGGTCACCCCAGCATAACTGTCTGTGCTCATCTCCTCCCCTCATCCCGAAATGAAGCATGTTGTTAAACCATACGGTGTTCAGCAGAGATTCAGGTGTGTCTTTACCTAGCTGTTTTGTCTCATACAAAGTGTTTATTTCAGAATCGGTGATAACATCCGCTGCCATTGGTTTATTCCCCATTCCTTTCTTTTTTAAATCTTTTTGTTTGGTTTTGAGCGCCTCTCTCGTACCTGCGAACTGATGACTGGAAATCAAACTATACCCATATCTATGACGTTTTAAATACCTTTCAAACGAGCCAAGCATCCCTCTTAAGTAACTGGGTTGATACTCGCTACCATCTTTCTGTCGTACACAAATTAAAAATTTTGAAAGGTGCGAATCGAGTTCGGTAGTTGGGATTTGGTGCATTTGGCGCAATTCGTTTACGTCGTTCAGAAAATGTTCAAACAGTTTCATATGACAAAGAGTTTTCTTTTTCGTGTTAATATTCTCGTTTTGGTCCACAAAGTTTCTTAAGTCATTTTCGTCCATGTTAACAAATCTACCGGCAACGCGTGGGGCTGTGGCAGTCGCCGTCTGCTGAGGAGAGCCCGGGGGCGCCGGGGTTGTATGTGATCGTCGGGGGGTCAACATTGATTCAGATTGTCCCTGCTCTAACTCATGTAGCATTGCCTGTGTTTCTGCATGGGATATTTCACTCAGATATTTGCTCACATCAAAATCAAGCATATCAAACTCAAGTTCGTCGTCTGCTAGCCCTTTTACCAATTCATGCTTCGACGCTGTAACGATAGTACCGTTACCAAATAATTGCACTTTGTACATAACATACGTTCCTAATGGTTTAACTTCATCTACAATTCTTCCCTTTTCACCATTTCTTCCTACGGTAACACATTCGCCTATTTTGAATTGTCGGGATGTTGAGCTTGCCATTATACAGTGTTTGTTTACATGTGTATTACATGTGTGTAAAAGGTGATGATGTAATCGTTTTTGCTGAAAGTGCACAGGGTCACAGGTCATGGTGAAAGAAGTGCGTTGTCTGTGACGTAATAGCGCGTGTCAGCTGTCTTGATCGAGGTAGATCAAGACAGGTTTATCTTTTCCCTACCAAAAACGAGAATGAACCTGTGAAGGGTGGGAGAAATATTCTTCTACGTATGACGTCCTGTAGCTCGGGGACTGTTGTATCCGAATGCATGATATCGTAAGAAATAATTAATTTAAAGCCCATTACAAAGCTGTATTTTCTTTGTCCTTGACTTCATCTCTTCAATTCAGGTTAAAAGAATTTAATCTGCTAACCCGTTGGAATCATTGTAGACCTCTTTTCTCTCCTACCTACTTTTTCGGTCATGTCTCCGAATATAACTCGACGTTACATTACCACATGTTCAGAGGGTTTTCAACCTACGAACAAATAATTATATCTTTATATAAGATAACAAAACCACATACTGCGATTGAGGCTAAGGCTTTATTAGATGTACCGCCCCTTTAATGGGTGTATTTGGCAACATCACATCAATCAATTTGGAATATTTGTAATGATTCCATAGAGGTGAATGAGGATTAAACAAATTCAAACCCTAATGCTAACTCTGCAGCTTCAAATGTTAATGGGTAGTTCTCCAGGTTTTGCTTTAGGGGTAACAACTTGATTGGAGTTGTTCCTAGGTCCCATATTTTGCCCTTAGGGTCGGACATTACCTTGCTGTTGTCCTTCCCTGTGAATCTATGGGGGTAATAAGAGAAACGAAAACGCGAGTTATTTCCCTTTATACCTTGCCCTTGAAATCTGACATTTCCCTGACTATTGCTGTTATTATACCCATACCCACAGCAACATGCTGGGTGTGTGCCACTACACTTAATGCCTGCATGCATATGTTGACAATTATTTTTCCTACACCGACCTTGGTAATTAAAACTGTAACATTTGCCATTGAGTGAAGGAGTGACTGGTTGAGTACATCTTGGTGAATCAGACACCAAAAGCTGCCACAACTCGGAATCTATAATGGCCCAAGACCGAATAGGTGTACGAACTTGTTTTAACCGAAACTGTATATCATAGTTCTTCCAACCAACGCCCTCAAAATGCTCAGCTGCAAACCTGACAATACTCATATATTTCAAAAACTCCTGGTGCGTTTCAGGGTATTTACGCAAGTAGATGCTCACAAATATGAGGAAGGCCTTAGTCCACTCCTCTTTTGTTGTTATCTTCCGTTTGAATGGATTTAATTTGCAAGACACCATTTACTAATACAACATTTTGACGAACTGCCAACTGTGATATTGGCTCAAGTAATGCCGCGTCCCCCCCCCCCCCCCCCCCCCCCACCAAATCTTTTAACGTTTGGTGGATGTTTTCACCTAAACAAGATGAAACCCCAACTATTGCTGGATGCGATTCAAATTCAAATGTATCTAATTCTGTTTTCTGCACCATTGGCGATGTGAGAGGCGACTCAGGCAAAGCATTTCTGCTGCTGGCAGCTGGACCTGTCTGCTGACTGCTGGCTTGGGGCCTTTCAGCTAACATCTGAACATGATCTTGATCACTTGATGCTGCTGTCGAGGTTTCCGCTGCTCTCCGGTATGGACGTGCCCTCTTCGATCTGGGGTTGACCCCTTTTGCACTAGGCATATTGTGAGTGTGTGGCAGGAATATACCGTGCTTGTAAATTTCTGTCTCGATTTCTATTTAGCGGCGACGAAGAAGGAAGTTTAAACCTGCGCATGCTCACTACCGCTTACGGGTTGTACTAATTACCGCGACCGGAGAAAAAACACCGCCCTACACCGATTACAACCACCACCTACATATCTAACCAAATTATTCGTTACACAATAAATCTTCTTAGATTACACTAATAAGAGGCCCAATGGGCCTGCATCGCTCACCTGTTATTAATCTAACACTTGTAATCTTAAGATTTCATAAGAACCCATTAAAAGATTTAAACATATGACGCCTCTGACCTTGATTGTTGAACAAGGACATAAGGTTGAAAATGGATCAAGGTCATTCATTTTAACTAACATGGTAGTCCTTCATCCCAGCATGCTACAGGCCCAATTTCAGTACCCTGGCCCTTTTGCTTATTGAAAAGAAGTCGCTTGAAGATTTTAAGACATTTGACCCTGTGATCTTGAGAGTTGGTCAAGTTCATTCAGTTGAACAAACTTGATAGTCCTTCATCCCGGGATGCTACAGGCCCAATATCAGTACCCTGGGCCTTTTGGTTATTGAGAAGAAGTTGTTTGAAGATTTTAATGACATCTGACCCCAGTGACCTTGAGAGTGGGTCAAGGTCAATCATTTGAACAAACTTGGTAACCCTCTATCCCAGCATGCTACAGGCCCAATATCAGTACCCTTGGCCTTTTGGTTATTGAGAAGAAGTTGTTTGAAGATTTTAACATATTTCAACCCCTGTGACCTTGAAATTTGGTCAAGGTCATTTATTTGAACAAAATTGGTAGTCCTTCATCCCAGCATGCTACAGTCCTAATATCAGTACACTGGGCCTTTTGGTTATTGAGAAGAAGTCGTTTGAAGATTTAAGACATCTGACCCAAGTGACCTTGAAAGTGGGTCAAGGTCATTTATTTGAACAAACTTGGTAGCCTTTCATCCCAGTATGCTACATGCCCAATATCAGTACACTGGGCCATTTGGTTATTGAGAAGAAGNGGTCAAGGTCATTCATTTGAACAAACTTGGTAGCCCTTCATCCCAGCATGCTACAGGCCCAATATCAGTACCCTGGGCCTTTTGGTTATTGAAAAGAAGTTGTTTGAAGATTTTAACATATTTGACCCCTGTGACCTTGAAAGTGGGTCAAGGTCATTTATTTGAACAAACTTGGTAGCCCTTGATCCCAGCATGCTACTGGCCAAATATCATCTACCTAGGTCTTTTGTTTATTGAAAAGAAGTTGTTTAAAGCAAAAGTTGACGCCGGACAGACGGACGGATGGACGACGGATGCCGCACCGTAACATAAGGTCACTTGCCCTTCGGGCAGGTAAGCTAAAAATGATGATATTAATCAATATTGTGATAGCTGTAACTGCTTTGATTTCAACATGATACATTTATGAGACAGCTGATCTCAATTTTGTCGTTTACAGTTGTTTTCTAGAGCTTCTTTATTATTTCAATACCAAGTCATATTTAGTTTTTGTTTGATTATTTAATCAAAACGTGACGATTTTTTATTATGAGTTATATCATAAAATGTATTTCTCTGTGATGATTGGGTTGGTCACTTTTCTGGTTTCCTCGTGCAAAATTGTCACAAACAGAACGCGGAATTAAACTTGAAAGGCTTGTGTAAGCACATAATATGAAGCCATTTAAAAAGCAATTTGCTTTTTCTCAACATAACATACATAATCTATCTTGTATCAATCTTTAATTCTGTTTGCAACGCGTGTTTTGATTGGATACGGACAATGTTCTAATCTGCGATAGAATCATGTTCAATCGTGTAAAGCTCCTCCCATTGCACTTAAACCACGCCCCGTTTCTAATCAAAACAATATGGCGTCAAGCTCGCCTCTTAGCGAAATCCCGTTGATAAGGCTAGCAGGCAAAAGAACAGAAACGACCGATAAAATGTATTTGTTGAATGAATTAATTAGTAAAATTTCCTTGTTCTTACCTGTCCCTGCAGGTAGGGCGTAAGAATTGTACCTGCTGCCCCCAATTGCATGATCGTAAGAGGCGACTAAATTTGGGACCTTATCTCTTCTCTCCTTTCTAAATAACTTTATTCTTCCTAATGTCTCCCTTGACAATGCCTCACTTTTGGCCATTTGTTGAGCGTTCGCCCCTGTGAGGAAGGCTTTGGGTTCTGTCCCCTGGCCGAGACATACCAAAGTCTTTAAAAATGGTAGTTTCTACTCCTGCTTAACGCTCAGCAAATTAGGAGTGGGACGACTGGTTCGCCCGTTGTCAGTATAATGTGACCGGGTGGGGCGTCCTGCTGGGTGTCTTCGGCAGTATGTTTCAGTGAGGTAGCACTATAAAGTCGGCATCAGTTCCGCGCTATCACAAGGAGATAAACACAAACATATCGCAGCCTCCCAAAATACACACACATACACTACACGCATGCATCTTGCACACAGGGGAGGCCGTCCTTAAATGACCTTAGCTGTTAATAGGACGTTAAACAAACTCAAACAAACAAACAAATTGTTCTTACCTCCATTTATTACTGAAACGTTCATTCCTTCCGTGTGAAGGCATCTAGTTAGATCCGAAATCAAATGAAACATTCTACATGTGTCGCATGCATTAACACAAAACTCTTTGTATAATTATTTTTTACAAATAATCACCGATTGTGTCGATAAGCACAGATTGGTATGCATACTGACATGGAAATGTAATAATTTGGTCATATTAATTCAAATGTGTCGTATAAACTTTGGTAACGGGACGTTCACGAACAATCAAAATATTCTGCAATAGTATGGGCGGGGCTAAATGACCGACTTTTGAAAGCTTTTTTCCGATTGGTCAGTCCGCTTCAGAATGACACGTCGCCGGTTTAGGTCACAGAGTATTTAACTACATACTTTTTGTACAAGGAAATACAATGTTTCTAAACATATTAGCGTAATATGTTTGTTAAGGTGTGTTAGAATGGGGATAGTACGTTGTTTTTCGTTCAACATACCGGTCTCGACTTCAAACCAAATTTCATGTTCTAATCGCCAGTATAGCCACTCAAAACAACGTACTATCCCCTAAGTGTGATGCAAGAATTGACATTTACAGTCTTTTTGATAGAATAATTGTTTGCGTTTCCGCGCCTTTCTAGCGCAATCTCACTGAAATACAATGACAAAGGCACGCAGCACAGCATTCCGCCTGGTCACATTATCCTTTTTATTTTTACAGTTTTAACGAGAACTTTGTTTTTATTTTAAACTGCATACCGTCGTAAAAGATGACACATAGGGGACCCCAATAGAGTTATTAGTTTCCTGTTTAGGGGGCATTGAACGAACAAACATGATTTTGGACTGCAACTACAACACATACAGTTTATTTTGTTCTGACAAATACTATTTCTATGACTGTATACAACGTATTAGTAAAAAAAACAAATCTGCTTTAAGACCTGCAACTGCATAGACACCGAATTGAAAAACAAATTACTCTTTTAGATCACATGAACACGAAATAAACACTTTATACTTAGATGGTTCTGCTACAGAGGAACGCTGTTGAATTGCTGGTCGTGATTGCTATCAACGACGTCCTCGTAGAGAGGAGAAATGATGTCGACTATCGTCAGAAGAGACTAATGACCGCTCTACATCCAAACTAAATTATTGTAATTTGCAGACGTCCGAACAACCTACTCTTTAGTATGTAATACCAGTGCAGATCGGTCATAGTACCACATATACACAGTCTTCCGGATGTGTAATAACGAAATTGTTGATTTTATATAACTGTTAACAGTAAGTCGAGTCTTGTGAATATCTGAGGTTAGGTTTATAACCAAATAAAAAAGATTTCAAAAGCGCATAGGGTGCACACAAACTGCTTCAATGAATCATGGATCTCAATCAGTCTAAAGAACAAACGTTAATGATAACAACATGGAGTCAAATCGCACTATTGATGTGAGGCAGGGTGAAAGGAATTGTAATATCATGACAAACGTACTACTACCATATAACACTATGGGGCAGTGTAGGCGTTAAGCCTATGGAAATGGAATGTATAATAGACGCGGAGGGCGCCGTAACGCATGTCTGGGGAGCGCTTGCCTGATGTGTGGTATAATTCACAGATTATTCGTAATTCCCTCTATCCTGTCTTCTTGAAGGCAAACAATTGATCACAGTTTGACTCCACACAACAGAATTGTAGTATACAATTCTCAGTGTAAGGAAGAAATATTGTGATATTCTGATACCACAGACACTCCTAATACCGTATGTCCGAATCGTCTTATTGTATTTCTTTAGTTTTTAAATACATTTTCCCTTAACGTTATTATTGAGAGATGGAATGCATCTGTCATCAATTGTATACAATATGATGGCGTCGTCTTTACATATAAGCACTATGCCATGGATTGCATAGAATATAATAAACAATGTATCGTGAATAGGAAAAAGTATCGTAATTGGTTTACAACACTGACGAAATACACCAGATTTATTGATTTTTGTTGTTGTTCTCATTTTAAATAATGGGACAGCAAATCTAGCGGGAATAAACTGTGCAAATGTACTAATGTCCTGTTGGCACTTGCATGGCACACAGTTAATATCTAGTTGATATTTTGACGTCATGTACCTTTTCGACAGGTGTTTATAGCTGAAAACTATAACTCTTACAAAATTCATAAAAGTGATAACAGCATTGTTTTACATGAATGTAGTAAGTATATAAATGATTGGTCAAAAATCATGAACACAAATCTACTACATTTATCTGCACAAAAATACCCTGGCCACAATCGGGTAAAAAATATACTTGCTGTATCCCAATTCAGAAGGTTTCTATCTATTCTGGGGACACTGCTGCCCCAATTGTAACTCTCGGGATTCTGTATCACCTCAGTGTTAAACCCAACAAAACCCAAAAAAAGATAAGAAGGCGACTTCCAGAAAGCCTATTGGTATTTACAATGATCTATTGTGCAGCCAATTTTTTCGATATTGATCTATTTCTTTAATCCTTTACATATGTTTAGCTATTTACTTTTGGTTTGATGTGTTTATTTTCGCGAATTTCTTTTTTAACAGTATTGTTGGCCCTAAATGACTCAAAATATCGATGGACCTTTAAACAATACAAAAACAAAACAAAAACAAAACCCTGTCATCACTTCATCTAAACCACCTTTTTGCGCAGTGAAAGTCAATTCAAGTTGTATCGACGTTCGCATGTGATCAACCATAAATTACCTGTAAATGCTATCGCCGTCATAATCGAATTTCGGCGTCGTTGCGCCTTAAGCTAACGCTTGTTTGGAAATGTACGTCTTGCCATCAGCTAAGTCACAGGAAAAGTGTGTCCATAGTCGAAAGGGTCATATAACAGTTACATCACACTTAAATTTTATACCTTAACACAACATGACAATTCGGTGCCTCAAAACGTCCCAGGCTCACTTGTTTGAAACACTAGTCTTGAACACACTGTACGTTACGGTCCGATGCGATTAATATGAGCCCCTGCACACATGGGCGTTTTTCTATCTTGTCATCAGCTTACAGGGCAATGGACACACCAACATTGATTTGCGATCCCCAATTCTACACTTGGCACCCATTCTTTATTCTTTTTCGCTTACTTGCTTTTTTTTCGGTGATTATCCCTGTCCAACCATCTTTATACACTCTAAGCTGTTGAAATGACGCAAATGAACAATTAAAATTAACTCACATTTGAGGGTATCATGGTACTAGTTGTGTTTTTACGATTTTCTAACATGTGGTGAGATAATCGATCAATGTATCCATGAATCACAATGAAGTTACTACTTCTTAGGTGTCAAACTAAATCAATTTGTAACCGATACTTTTAGCGTTGAAAGCGTAATCTCCATTAAGGATTGGCATCCAATTATAATTTTTTATTAATGTCAAAGAATGGAAATGAACGGTCGTTAGTTCCGGATGCTGTTCTCTGCAGCAGCACTAAGGAAGTTTGAACACAATGCGGACAACAGAAACGTTGAGAATGAAAATAGATGTTTAACGGGACAGATTCTACGTTATTTTACAATCAATGTGTTGTGCTATCCTTGGCACTCATAGTATTTGTATGTGTAAAATGTTATGACCTGGGTGATTATGATGATATGCACTGTGACGCTCCTCATGGAGGTTGCTGTGTGAAGTACAGTGACACTCATCCTGGAGGATGCTGTGTAAAGTACAGTTAAGTATTGCACTTCAAAAGCCCCTGAAGCTGCTCCGTGTTTTTGTGGTTTGATTGGGGTCGAGGTGGGTTTTTTTCTTTTTCCGTTTTGATATTTCAGCTGTTTCTTTTAGTTTCGTTCGAACTTTTATTGTGTCCTTGTGATTTGACAATTTAACATATAGTCATTTTAGTATTTTTCAACCCTTCGTTGTCCTCTGTTTATTGATCATTGAAGAAACCTTAATTGTATATGCTACTTCAATTGACACACTTTTTCTTTTCCTTCATCACTATCATTCTCGTTGGTAGTGTCTCGGTATAACATTGCTTGCTGCGATAACGTTTGATAAGGTATACACGTACACACAAATGTATCTTGCTACAGTCAGTTTAATTGATTGAAGTTAATCATTTTTTTAAATTTTAAATAAATTCATTGAACTGAAAATAAGTTAATGCCGTAATTGGCGAAAGCCCAATTAATCAGTCAACCAAATGACTTATATAATAACATGTTTAAACTCTAAGTTTGTCCATTTAGCATATTTTAAAAACTTAATAGAACTGCAAAAACAAATACTTGAGAGAGTTGAACAGCAGCAAAATATTTGGCAATATAAGTCCAAGTAAGAGATTATGATGATACTGTTGACGTGACGTTTTGCTATGGTTACCTACAGTCCATTCTGGGTAGAAATAGGAATGTTGTTTTTTCGTTGTGACCTGTAAATATAAGAACTTTGATTTTGAAAAAAACATCAAATTGTGACGCCATGCTAATTGTAATTTAAAAAATAACTAACAAGTGTAGGATGGATGTGATACTCAATGTCACACAATGATCATTTGTTGGCAGCTTTCTGTTTGCTGGCATCCACTGCCTTTGTAACAAAGACTCAACATACATTTTAATATGGTAAATACACTTGTTTTTAGATTATGTAGTCGAAAAGTTCCAGCTTACAATGAAGTGTAATGTATTAAAGGCTGTCTGAAAATAGTGCCAATATGTACATACAACGATTTGCCACTAAGCTTCAAATAGTCTAAAATTGAAGACCATGTTATGGACAGCACACGTGTTATGATTCTTGTCTCATTTTATGGTTGAAGTTAACTGATCTCTGGAAAATGTTTCTCTGCTAAATGCAAAAATGGATTTTTTTGCTTGTGGAAATGTTCCGTTCAAACTCTTTACACTGATCGCAGTGTTGATATTTTTCGCGTTGACACTATATATATGTCTATATTTTCTATATACTTATAATGAACATTGCAGCGCTTAGTTATTCAGCGTTAAAACATGCGAACATTTCGACACCGCAAAAATTTGCCATATATTGCCGGTATATACCCGGTGTTGGCGTTAAAGATACATATGTACTCTAATTATACTGCAGCTATATACCTGTTTAATTTACAGATTGTAATTTTGTTTTCAATTCCTATATATTAACAGGCGTACAATGGTTCCATCACTGACCCTAGTATGGTAAGAACATGGCGGGCTGGCAGTGATGAAGATTGCTTCAGGAGTCAGGCAGAACAAAACTTCCAGATAGAGGGTGAGTAAATCATTATATAAATGACTCTTTTTTTTTTTAGTTAATCATAGCTGTAAGAACCAAGTTAGTTTCCTTAAAAAAATTGCTTGAACCTTTTCGAGCTGAGGTGATCAAAATAAAATATTGCGTGGGCAGTTGTTAATTCATTTTCAAATATATAACCTAATCAGAAGAAAAATCGCGAGTCACATACTAAACCAAATAAAAGAAGGAAATATGGAAATGCCTATTCAAAAAGGAGACAATTTAATTAATTTTTCCTGCACAAAACCACTGCATTTATTAAAGTTCTCTGAAGTTATGAAGTATGATTTTATCGAGATATAAAGTACTAAGGGTGGACGGAAAGTCCTTCTGAAAATGTCTTTATTGTTTTGTTTTGAGAAATATCCTGATCGAAGGAAACAGGCAAATCCCAACACACTGCACTTTACGAAATTATGTTCTTTTCAAACATAGATTCCTGTCTTGTTAATTTCACGATCACATTGTAAAAAGGCTTTTAATCTACTTCCTTTCAAATTGCATTATAATCACACTGCATGACTAACATTTTACACCTACACATCCGTGTTTACCCATTTGTATATAAAATACGTAAATGCATGTCATAACTCGATATACATGTAGATGGTGTGTGTGAATCAGAAGTGATAGGGGAGGGAGTGGTCTGTGTCACCTGATAAATTTGGTGTACATCTCTATTATCTACACAAGTAATATATTTTACTTCCGGAATATGTTTTAATTGGTCGTAGGTTTGGTTTGGTTTTATATTGTTAAACGTCGTATTTGTAATATCACAACACTAAGATGGTCGTCTGTCTAACATGTGCTTTTAATCAGAACGAGGTTGTGTGTACATAACTTGATGACGTAGTATATAATTGTATAGTAAGTACCGTAGATACTCTACTAAGGCAACTATTATTACATCTCCTTTCTTTTTTAAGATTAAATCAACTATGGAATCATTAAATTGTTGTTTGTTATTATGCAAAATATAAAATGACTAGAATTTAGCTAATGACTAGATATGTAGCTTAATACTGAAGTTATGAAGTTTACTATTGACTTTACTGTCTCTGAATTGATTCACTTACTGTCAGTGATCCTAATAACAGAACATTTAAGAGTTCCTGGTTAGTACACATGAATACACGACTGCGAATGTCAAGTTTTTAGGTAATCTTTGAACCTTGCGGGCTCTTTGATTTCGCGTCCTCTCGAGGTTCGCTGTACTGGTGGTGCTACGGTTGGTCCTGTTGTTGGAATCTCACTTGGTTGGTTGGCACGGATTTTTGGAGGTTCGCAACTGTTTCTTTCCTCACGACTGTCTCTGCTAATTGGGTCCATTTTAACATCATCATACCATGGTTGCTCCACTGTGCGTGCCAAGTCATTTTCTGTGAACACTTCGCATGACTTTAGTAAGTGTTTCCGATTCCTTCGATATGTTTTTCCTTTCGACTGCACCATTACAGAACGAGGATTCTGATCGAAACCTACAACGCGTCCTGGCTGCCAGTTATTCCCTTGGCGAATTCTGACATTTTCTCCCAGGTCAAGGGGAGGTAATTCATGTGATCCACGATCATGATAGAAATTTTGTTCTTGCCGTTTCAGTTTAAGGTTCTCTGTCACTTTTGTCATCACTTTTGGCACTAACAAGTTTGTAGAAGTCGGAAGTAAGGTTCTTGTTCTCCTTCCATACAAACGCTGTGCAGGAGATCCAATCTTTGATGACCTTGGTGTATTTCGCAGATCTAGCAGTGCAAGATATGGGTCTCGCCCACTTTGTGCAGCTTTTTTCAGTAGACGCTTTGCTGTCTGTACTGACTTTTCAGCCATTCCATTTGACTGAGGAAATGTCGGACTTGAGGTCCTGTGTTCGAAACCATACGTTTTCGCGAAACGTCGAAACACATCACATGCATATTGTGGCCCATTGTCGGAGATCAATATGTCGGGGATGCCATGTCGAGCAGATTGTGATTTGCAGTGTGTTATAACAGTTTCACTTCTAGTGTCCAACATCTTTGAAATTTCGATGAATTCCGAGTAGTAATCAACTAAGAGCAGGTACGAGTCTCCACCTACGTAGAATATATTAGTTCCAACCTTCGACCATGGGCGTTCTGGTACATCGTGTGACATCAACGGTTCTTTAACATTAGACATACGATTTTCTTGACAAACCGCACATTTTGAAACGACATTTTCAATATCTGTTGACATCCCTGGCCAGAATATGACATCTCTGGCTCGCTGACGACACTTTTCTATGCCCAGGTGCGACTCATGAATTTTCTCCAACATTTCTCCTCTCATTGATAAGGGAATCAAAGGTCGGTCCCCTTTGAATATGACACCATTTTGAATGGTTAGTTCATCTCTAACATTCCATAACTCTGGCGGTACTTCACTTGATACCTCTGAACGATTGTTCGGCCATCCTTTCAAGATAATTGATTTTATGACCCTAAGAACATTGTCATTCTCTGTCTCGCGGCTGATTTCTTGCATTTTTCTGTCAGACACCGCTAACACTAGATGAACCTCAACCTCCTCCTCAAGGTCAGAGGCTTCCTCTGCAAGGTGAGCACGACTTCATGGATCTGCCACATGCAATAACTTTCCTGGTACATATTTAACATCCAGGTTATACTGCTGAAGTTTCAACAGCATGCGTTGAAGTCTTGTTGGCGCAAGATGAAGTGGCTTCTTCATGATAATCTCGAGTGGCTTATGATCTGATTGTACAGTAACAGTCTTGCCCAAGATATACTGATGATATTTCTTAGCTCCAAAGACAATGGCTAGCATCTCTTTTTCTATTTGCGCATAACGCTGTTGGGCCAGTGTAAGTGATTTTGACGCATATGCCACAGGTTGATTTCCCTGTAGTAAAACTGCTCCAAGGCCTGTTGACGACGCATCAACAGATAGTGTGACTGGCTTGTTGACATCATAATATCGGAGAACAGGTGTAGAAGACACCATGTCCTTTAGATGCCGGAAACATTTCTGGTGCTGTTCATTCCAATGCCATACTACATCTTTTTCGAGAAGCTCTCTAATCGGTGCGCTTTCTTGGGAAAGATTGGGCAGAAACTTTGCCACATACTGGACCATTCCCATGAACCTTTGTAGACCTTGTTTGTCCATTGGTTCTGGCATTTCAGTTATTGCTTTAATTTTGTCCGGATCGGGTTTAAGACCCTCAACACTGAGTGTATGTCCTATATACTGGATTTCAGTAACCGCGATTTGACACTTATGCTTATTCAGCCGTAAGTTGTGTTTTCGAGCTTGCTCAAGGACTTGACGTAGTCTCGTGTCATGCTGTTCGCGAGTCTCGCCCCAGATCAAAATATCATCGACTATAGTCTCGACACCTTCCATTCCTTCGTAGACTTCAGACATTGCGCGTTGGAATACTTCCGGTGCTGAAGAGATTCCGAATGGAAGCCGATTGAATTTATACCGTCCAAACGGTGTATTGAATGTACATAATCGACTACTTTCCTGGTCCAACTCGATTTGCCAAAATCCACACTCAGCATCCAGTTTTGAGAAATATTTTGCA
Source organism: Mizuhopecten yessoensis (assembly GCF_002113885.1). Classification (NCBI taxonomy): domain Eukaryota; kingdom Metazoa; phylum Mollusca; class Bivalvia; order Pectinida; family Pectinidae; genus Mizuhopecten; species Mizuhopecten yessoensis. The sequence goes on along the minus strand of NW_018408788.1, from coordinate 2,817,358 downwards.
GTTGACACTTTGGATGTGACATCATCGATTGTCTTCATTGGGTAGTGCTCTCTTTTTATAGCACGGTTTAGGTCTTTCGGATCAATGCAAATGCGTAATTTGCCATTAGTCTTTGTCACAATAACCATTGAGTTGACCCAATCTGTCGGTTCCTGTACTTTGTCAATCACGCCTAGTGATTCCATGCGGTCAAGCTCAGCCTTAACCTTGTCATGTAGAGCAACTGGCACACGCCTCGGCGGATGAATGACTGGTGTTACCGACTCATCAATTTTGATACGATATTTGTGAAGTTTTCCTAATCCCTGGAAGACATCTTTGAACTCCTCTAGGATTGGTTCCTTCTTCTCCACAAGCTCAATTCTTTGTATGAGATTTAACTCCTTGCATGCTTGTAGCCCTAACACTGGTGTGACTTGATGATCCACAACTTGAAATTCTAGTGGGTAAATTTTGTTCTGGTAACCACATGCTAAAGTGGTTTTCCCTACCGTTTTGATTTTCTGTCCGGTATATGTCACCAACTTTTTAGCTTTTCCCTTCTGGAGTTTTCCTCCTATCTGATTGAAATCAGACTTGGAAATCACATTACACTGTGCCCCAGTGTCCATTTTAAATCTTGTCTTCCTGTTTTCAGTCTCTATTTCAATAAACCAGTCCTTCTCGCTGGACTTCTCATCATTTACTGCCTCAACAAACAATGGGTATTCGTCATCTGAATCTTCTTGGATATGTACCATCTGTACTTGACCTCTTCCTCTGCCACGAAATTTGGCATGATTTGTACCACGATGTGAGCTTTTCTTACTCTGTCCTTTGTCAACTTTTGTCCTACACATTTTTGCAAAATGATTACTTTTAAAACATTTATTGCAAGTTTCACCTTCTGCAGGACATTTATTAACGGGGTGTTTATAACCACATTTATGACACGACGGGTTTTGTTGACTGTTCTGATTTTTCCTCTGTGTGGCACCTTGATATCCGGGATTTTTCTGTTTGACAACATGTACTTGCGTTTCATCATTTAATGATTTCAGTTGAATCTGAGAAACTTCACTTGCACGACAAATGTCTATTGCTTTCTTCAGACTCAAGTCAGAATCTCGAAGGAGTCTATCTTTGACCGTTTTGTTTCGAACCCCACACACTAATCGATCTCGGATTAAACTGTCACAAAGATCTCTAAACTCACAGGTTGAAGCCTTTTTACGGAGTTCAGTAACATACTGGTCAATAGTTTCCGTTTCGTTTTGATTTCGGATAAAGAAACAATGTCTCTCGTATGTTATGTTTTTTCGGGGATTACAATAATCTTTGAACTTAGCTGTTATGTTGTCTAGTTTCTTCCTATCGTCTTCATTGTCGAACTTGAAGGTGTTGTACACTTCCAATGCCTCCGGTCCGATCACGTGGAGAAAGGTGGCGATCTGTATCTTCTCATCTTTTTCTGAGATTCCAGTCGCTGTCAGGTACAACTCGAAACGTTGTATCCACCTTCGATAATTTTCTGACATGTTTCCATCCATTTGTAATGGATCTGGTGCCTTTAAATTGTCCATCGTGCCCGTTTTCACTCTGACACCATGTAATATCACAACACTAATAGTGATGGTCGTCTGTCTAACATGTGCTTTTAATCAGAACGAGGTTGTGTGTACATAACTTGATGACGTAGTATATATTGTATAGTAAGTACCGTAGATACTCTACTAAGGCAACTATTATTACAGTATTGACAGCTAATGTCATTTAATGCGTATTGTGGATCTGATGCCGACTTTATAGAGCTATCTCCCTGAAATACCACCGCCGAAGGCATCTTGCACAGCATTCCTCCCGGTCACATTATACTGACAACGGTTGTGATGATGGATATAATTTGAATAAGATATATATTTATTTGTGTATGTTGTGTGTATTTTGTAGTAGATATTAAAGACGAAAAAATACAACATACACGGGTTAATATCAATCTTATTATCACTTCAATTGTACACACGGTATTCTAAACTTCATACTTGTTATTGATGTATCATTGATAATAGCTTCAAGTTAATACCGAGAATGGAATAACGCTGATGATACTATCCTATTCCCAGAGTCAGCTTCTGGTTTACGGGATATGTTAGACTATTTGAAATAGTACAGCAACAACTGGCAGCTTACGGTAAATATTGATAAGACAAGAATTGTTGTCTTCCGAAATAGTGGCAGATTGCAAGCAAACACTATACATTTTTCTACCTGCGTCATTTGTTAATTTAGTAGTTCATTTGGACGTATGACTGGTGTAAAACAAATCACCTTTGTGTTCGGTTTAATTTTTGGTCGATTTGAACCGTCAATTTCAATTCATCCACACATAAAAAACAGTTCAATACAATACTGGCTTGCCGGATCGTATTGTTGTTCTAAGTGCAAACAAAATATGTCAATTCAATTTGGAAAGTTTTTGTTATCATATTATGTGGCTATTTTCGCTGTGAACTTGTGTGTACTTTTTCAATCATAACTATTCAGTTTCTTTGGCGTGTATTTAGTTTTGTAATTTTTCCTACTTATTGCTATCGGGCCGTATAGCAATAAGCAATAATCTAGCCCAACGTTTTATACATTTGTTTATAAAGTACGATCAAATATTATATTGATCTAAATGTATCCATGGTTTCTTCGTCCGTTCCACTTAATAACCTTTTGTATTCAGCTATTACCATAGCATGCAACGAACTATTACAGTGACCTTCAGCAAACGAGGGGATTTTGTGATAGTAATAAGACGGATCTCAAATCTCTTTTGGAAACAGTTAATATCTCTACAATTCTAACTTACTTAAATATTGTATGTCTGTTCAAAAAGATATACACATGTAACCAATCTTAGTTCTACTTTCCGAGTTTACATTTGTCTTTTACCTTTACGTTTGTTTGATGTAATTTCCTTTAAAATGTTTATTCTACTTTTAATAGATCTAATGATCTTTTATGTGTTGATTGGTTGTGCAGAATAAAATAATAATGATAATATTAAGAGATTGCAGTAAGGTTATCATATATGTTTGTATAAATTGCTTCCAAGATAATTATACCGTATCTGCTTAGTATTTTCACTTTCTGATCATCGTTTAAAATAATTTGGTATATGTATCGGTAATAATGTGTATGACGCCTTAATCAGTTAGTTTGTCCCTTCCTGATTATTGTCGTCAATATAAGAGTAGTACACGTACCCAGAAAATCTATAAACTACTTTTAACAATTAGAAGAGTACAACCGCTTAACCGACCCAATTCTAAGAATTCCCTGTCTTCCATAAGCTGTTCAAAATGAAGGAGATAATTGTGATGGAAATCTGCTTTATTGGACAAGCTACATCGCCTTCGTTCAGTGCCCCCAAAAACCATCTTAAAGTACAAGTTGCCTGGTTGTTGTTACATTGACCTATTCTAGCCAGACATTGATGTACTTGTGCTCTGGTTTGTCTTGCATTCAACTTGACATGGTGAAACAGCATATATCGTGGTTTTTACTAGATCTAATATCTATGTGATATTTTCGAGACTAGCATCTCTGCTTTATTGCTTTCGATTAGACTTGCTATGCGTATTTATCTGGCGTTATCTACAGCCAATGTTTATCATGCGTTAGACTAGATTTAGTAAACATTGTATTATAACATCATGAAGAACATAATATTGCAGTTAAAAATGTTTCCTGCATTTTGTCCATGATTTTGTAAACAATAATAGTCCCTGCATGTAGGGCGTAATAATTGTACATGCTGTCCCCATTGCGTGATCGTAAGAGGCGACTAAATTTGGGATCTTATCTTTTCTCTTCTTTCTTAACAGCTTTCTTCTTCCTAATGTCGCTGTTGACAATGCCTCACTTTTCGCCTTAAGTTGAGCGTTTGCCCCTGTGAGGAGGTCTTTGGGTTCTGTCCCCTGGCCGAGACATACCCGAGTCTGTAAAAATGGTAGTTTCTACTCCTGCTTAACGCTCCGCAATTTAGTAGTGGGATGGCTGGTTCGCCCATTGTCAGTATAATGTGACCAAGTGGGGTGTCCTGCTTCGGCAGTATGTTTCTGTGAGGTAGCACTTGAGAGTCGGTATCAGTTCCGCGCTATCACAAGGAGACAAACACCAACATATCGCAGCCTTACAAAACACACTCATACACTACACGTATCTTGTACACAGGGGATGCCGTCCTTAAATGACTATAGCTGTTGATACTATACTAAACCAAACCAAACCAAAATATTGTTGATGAAGTTCATACATACACGTAGCATTTCTCTATTTGGTGGCTGGTTTGAAAATGAGATCATAAATTTTGATAATTTGATACAATTTTGTTAACAAAAATCAATTAGAAAATTGATATGAGCCAATTAATCTGACGAAAGATCATTGTCAAAATTGCTTTACCGCGTGATTCATTTGCTACAAATAATCTTTATCTCATCCTTGAATATTAAAATATTAAAGAATATTATTGTGGTCGCGCGGTTGTAGAGGTGGGATTCGACCAGAATGATGGCATCATGCTAATACCAAAAATATCCAAATCTTGGCGGGATTTAATTAAGCGTAGCCCGGTACAAAAAAGTCGCTGTATATTGTTCTTTATTTATTTAATAATCCTTATTTGATTGATAGTTGTTGTACTCCCACCATTACAACCAGTTTAACTGGGCTCTTTATCTTTCTTTCTACTTTTAACTACCTTTTATTTCCTAGTGCCTCTCTTGGCAATTCCTCACTTCTGGCTTTAATGTTAAGCTTTCGCCTTGAGAAAGGCAATGGGTTCTGTCCCCATGCCGCGACATACCAGGGTTCTTACAAATGGTAGTTGTTTTTCCCTGTTTAATGTTTAGCATTTAGGGTAACGGTAACAACTAGTTCACCCGTTGTCAGTATAATGTGATCGGGCGGAGGGCTGTTCTGGGTGCCTTCGGCATGGTATTTCAGTGAGATAGAACTATAAAGTCGGCATTAGATCCGCGCTTTCAAAAGGATGCAACTACACCAACATATACTGTCTCCTTCACACATACATGCTTAAACAACACACTTGGAGGCACGTCCTTACACGACCTCAGTTGTTAATAAGACGTTAAACAAAACTAAACTAAACCAAACCAAACTGTCTTTTAAGGGGAAATGAAAAACGTATATATTACTCCTATTGCTGCATTTTCTAGGCAACTTTAATCATATGGTGGACTATTCAAATCGCCCTTCGTACGTGGTCCGTCTTTAAACAATTCACGTTAACGTTATTTCTCCGAAACTACATGTACTTTAAGGATCTATCTCTAGTTTCACCTGAACGTTTCTCGTGGTCCGTAGCTATGCATATTTGAATTTTGGAAATAATCGGAAAGCAAAAATGGCAGACATGCGGCATTTTTGAATTTCGAAAATTATAACTTATATGTTCTTTGTAAGAACTGGACCTTGGTTATGGATATTGAATTGTTGGACTGATCAGATAACCACAATGATGATCACAAACCCATTTTGAAGTTCGAGAATAAGAGTTTCTTACCGTTTTATTTCATTTCCATTCACACGTTCCATCGACTTTGTATTGTCCCAAAACCTCTATTTTGTTGATGGGCGGTTAGTAATGTAATATCAAGTAAATTGGTTAGGCAATTTCAGTTTGAAAGAACAGTGTCATAGACAAGCAGATTCGATCCAGCAGTTCAAACGTTAATCTTACATAGATCCATACATAAAGATGGTAAAATGGTGGGTGCCGAGATATGCTTGTTTCTTCTCTTTGCTCCCTACTCTTCCTCTCTCTTTGTTGATGTCTCGGTAGACACCCATCTTATTTAAAACACACAAAAAATGATTGGATCGCCTGTGATGTGTGATCGCGTGCATTAAATTTGGCATTGGCAATGAAGCATTATCTGTGTATTTTTCATAAAGTCTATACAGAATACAGTGTCACATAATTGGTCAATATATGTTTTCTACATTGTTAATGTTATTTCTTATTGCAGCTTTCTATCGACCATTAATTGGCCGTAATGACTTTTCAGTGTTATTGGTTCATTCATGTTGGGTTTGGTTGGGATTTAACGGGTTAAGTGTTCGAATAACAACTAAGGTAACCTACAGTTGTAAAAAACGTAATGATAATAAAAACATTTTATAATTTGCATCAATATACATGAATAACCTTGTTCTTATTGAATTTAACGTCATGACACAGCTAAGGTCATTTAATGACATGCCGCCATGTGTAATATATGCGTGTTTAAACATGAAACTTGTGCAAATGTCAACACTCCTAAACAACCTTGACGCTTGAATGCGAATGTGCCCTTGTGTACTTGCCGAATATTGCATTTTCGCTGCTAGCAAGCACGTTTTACAATCTTTACAAAGTTGGTTACCGTTGTGAAAATCTTTATAAAAGATGAACAAAATTCCATATTTTTTTCAAGTAAATGTTTGGTTGTTAGTTCAATATATGCCTAGAATGAGGTCGAAAAATCGTTGCTCTAAATGTTGTAACTAGAAACTTTGGTGTATAGCTGAACACTGTTCGGGCCTTATGGAGACGATTTCAGGAGCCTAGTTACACGAAGGACCGCCTAAGTCAGGCTGTAGGCGTGTGTCGTCATTACGGACAATCGCATATGGGCTGCACATTTATAGAAGCGCTACCAAAACTGCAGCTGTGACTCCGAGGGTCATTCCTGGTTACCGAGAATCCGTCCAAGAAATGAACATGCTCCTGCTCATGCTGCATTACGTTACGCTTCGACATGACCATGCTAAACCACACAAACACATACATTGTACGCGTTATGACGGATTTCCTGACTCAGCAAATTGTAGATGTGCTGCCATAAACTACAGTATGTCATGACCATCCAACCATGTAGCACGTATGGGAGGAAATACAATGTATTCCCCAAAACATTCCCCAGATATTTTTCAACAATCTTGTTGAATCCAAGTGCCGTCTTTGCAATGTGTGCATTAATGCCAAAGGCGGACATACCCAATATCGCATGTGTGAACTGGCAGAGTTACACTTCGTGTTTGTTGTTCCCTCGCGATAAAATGGATGTTTTAGACAGTATTGAATGAATTGATCTTTAATGACATGTATAATTTACAATTCTGAAACAACTCTTTCCGTTAGTATATATATTTCCTTTTGCAATTTATATAGAAACGAAAGTATTTAATTGGAACTGTATCAGATCAGAAAAGGTTTATTCATTGTTGAATTGGTCAATGAAAATTTGAGTTACATGTACCAACCATAAGTGTATGTCTTGCTAGTTTCCCCCTACATTGGTTCATGTTTTTCGTTGTTTCTGTATAAATGATATGAAACGGAAGTTACAAAAATACGTAGAAGTACCTGGTTGCAATTCATTAGGTTAACATGTTACCGTAGAATGTGTATTAGGTTACAGCAAGACTCGCTGATTCTGTATCGTATCACAAGCAGAATATTGTATTCGCTATTGATACCCCAGTGACTTATTCGATTCAAATACAACGTCTTCAAGTCAGTTTATTGAGAATGATCCACATGTGGCTGTTTCTTAATTAATCTTGCCTTCAGAACTTTGTATCGGAGAGACAATAGTCCTTCTGTATCCCACTGCATAAATTCATAAAAGGCGACTATTATTGGGCCTCCTGTATAATTGGGGGGTTTCTGTGTTTCTGCACTGGGGCATTGTAGAGACCATAATTGACCTGTTTCCCCAATTGCAAAACACTTTGGATCTATATCTCTCTTCGTACTTCACTTCTTTTTCTTTTCCGTGTGGCTGATGTCACCTGCAGTGTCATTGGAAGACCAGGCCTGCGCTATCCCACTGCATGATCGTAACGGTCGACTACATCGGGGACGCTCTGTTGAATCGGGGGTTTTCTTTAGTGTTTTCAGTTCAATGGACTTAAAAGAAACAGACAAATATTTTCTACCGTCGTTGCAGCAATAAGGATATTTATACATTATCTCACTGTCATTTCATTTCAAATATATTTTATTAATTAAACAAAAGGATTGAGCAACAGGCTTTGCCTATATAAGCTCTCTCCATGGCTTCCAGCATACTTTTGATAGTTGAAGACATTAAATACAATATTTACATACATACATTATATTTCAACTCATCTTATGACACTTGGGTACTTTTATTGCGAGGTAATATACAATAATTAGGCTGGATTAATATTTTCATGTTTCTACAAGATTACATTATTTCATGTGATACATGGACTTAAGATAAAAATATACAAACTTTACGATATTGATATTTAATAAAGTTGTAAAATATATGTCGTGACGAATTAAATATACCGTTATGAATATACACAGTATTCCAAATCTAATTAAATATATGGATATACGTCTTGACCTTGAGCCACTAAAATTTTGCTACGGCAACATGAATAAAAGCAAAACTGATACATGCATGTATGCTGATGAAAAATGTACCAGGACTTATTTGAAGTAGATATCTCTTGAGATAAGTTAAAATATCAAATAGAAAATGAACTAAAAGAACACAGTGAAAAAAAGAAAACAGAACTGATTATATAAGAACACAAGACAATCTCGAACACACACTCATACACTCTAACACCACATATGTTCTACTGGCATGGGTTTGTTGGTTTATTTAATGTAGTTTATATTTGTTTTGAATTTATGTGCAGTTGGGCATTATATATGATAACAAAGTACACTAGTTCAAAGAATACAAATAAGGCATTTTTGTATTTCATAATAAATTATTAGTTTTTCAATAATTAAATAAATTATACCTATTGATTTACATTACTCCATCATACCTTACGTGTCATGGCTAGATAAAGTCCCTGGACATTCGTGCCCAGTGGTCAATCAACCTTGGTATATTATATGTAAATATATATGTAAATTATCCACTATCAACGAAAATAATGAATTTATCTTACAAAATGCAAACAATACATCACCCACATACAGCTTGCATATTTAACTTAATTTGTTCTATTTGAACCGTCCTTTAGCATTAATGTATTTATCTCGCTGTCACTGTTACAATACCTCACTTTTGGCCTTTGTGTTGGACGTTTGCCGAAGCGGAATAAGCAATGGGTTCTGTCCCCAGGCCTTGACATAACAAAATAATTACACATGGCAGTGGTTATCCCTTGGTTAACGGTCAGCATTAAGGATAATGACATCAACTAATTTACCCGGTGACAGTATAATGTGACCGGAATGAATACTGTGTGGGTATTTTTGGAAATATATTTCAGTGAGGTACCACTCATAAGTCGACATCACTTCCCCGCTATCGCAAGGAGGTATATACACAAATATTCCCTGCCACCAGCACACATTCACACATGCGTATACATTACAAACATAGAGGCACGTCCTTAAGTGACCTTAAAGGGACGGTAATTCCTATAAAACTAAAACAGACGCTGGTACATCGTTATATTTATAGTATATTGTACATTGTTTAGCGACATACCAAGAATTCGCTGGTTGTAAAGCTGAAATTATTACACAACATGCCGCGTTGTCACTCAATATTTGGTTCCGATATTCCTATTGATACAACTTTGAAAATAAAAATAAACTTCACGGACTGTTTTGTTAGAATCCGCTACATACATTTCGCGGATGTTTGTATCGGTTACCGATGCTGGCACTGATTATATACAATATTTTTGCGAGATATCATTTGTAAGCGGAATTAATAAATTTTGTACCGGTATATAAAAATATTTTGAATTTTGTTTGGAACTTTTTCTACTTGATTTTTATTGATTTGACCTTTTGCTTCACTGTTGATCCTCAATAGACGAAATCGCCATATTGTAGAGTAAAATGTTTACGTTGTTTGGCTTTCTTCATTGGCAAACAAACTTTATGAATAAGTGCTTCCTTGCTTCCTGTTTCTAGTAACTGTTTCTCATCCTCGATGTCTTTGACCTAGATAACATTTAGTAATGAAATGTGCATTAGATATCAAATAGAACGTCTGACTTTATCACAGGTCTTTATAAGTAATACCTCATCAACTATTTGCACAGCTACACTACTCGATTTAGGCATCTTAAGCTTAATTGTTTTTGATACCATATATCCATGTTCGTTTTTACTGCATTTGTAAAGAAATTAGCATTTCAATTTTCTGGAAATGATATTTTGCAATTCCAATACTTGAATAAAAAGTTGCTGTTAATTTTCATAAAGAATTTAAAGATTCTGGTTTGGCATAGATTTATGATAAAGCTAGTAATGCTTGACAAACTGTGTCTTGCTCGCTGATACTGATGGATGTGTGTTTTGTGCTTGTGGGTAATAACTTGAACCACAGAGTTACAATCAACCCTACCACATGAATCTCCTTGTGGACCAGTGTAAGCCGGTTATAGAAGATATTGTCCACTTTACAAATAAAGACAGCTTATCTGATTCAGAGAACGCGAGGCTAAAAGGTCCTGTCGAAGCAAAAGTACAAATGTCTATTTTTGGTTTCCACAAATGGACACCAAGTTTGCCGAAGCTTAAAATAATAAATAGAACACTGAAACATCTTCATTGAACCTGTGTCGTATAAGGCACAGCTCTGTTCGACTTAAAAACAGTCATTTACCATCACCTACGTGCAGTTTTCGGTGAGGGGATGGACCTTCTATTTGCTACCGTATTGCTTTAGAGACGACATAGTGTTTCCTCCTGCATAATTGTTTTCTCCATCTGTAGAGCATATTGAAGCAACGAAAAATGATATGTTGCCCCATTGCAACATTCGGGATCTCTTTTTTCTTCTCACTATTATCTAATTCTTTTCGTTCGTCTGTGTGAACTTAAGCATCTGTCTTTATATGACCCCTAAAACCCCGTACACGCTTCTTAATTCCAGGCCACCTTGTTATCATTTTCTTCTACAATGTAGCCGAAAACCTTTTCGTTTTAATGGCAGTATGTGTAAAAAAAAAAAAAAATCCTTGTTAATGCCGTTTTTGACTATTTCTTTGTGATCTTCACAGATAGGTTTAAATGAAGTAAACATAGTACCAACAAGACGATGCAGAACGAGGTTGACCTAGATTAACCGGTGTTCCATGTAATACACACTTCCTTGTGTAGGGTGTAACATCAACCGGATTTTTCCGTGATAACAGTTTACATTCTAAATATCATTATCGTTTTGTCAAAGACATTTTATTAATATTATTTAAATATCTCTGAATTACATTTAACAGAAATTAAAAAATACAATGTTGTATTTACAAGATTTTTGCAATCAATGTCAGTCATATATTGCATCATGTTTAGTTATCACTCAAAAATTACCATATTATGGCCGTTTATATATTTATGTCGGAAAAAACAACAATTGCAAACTCTACGATGTGAATTCAAACACTGCTTAACCGCAGAAAGTCTATATGGACCGTTTGAAAGTTAATATCACCAGATATCACCCTTCAGTTCCCTCTGATTATTTATGTTTCGGTTACGGTGTTAATAGAATTTTGCCGCTTTGGTCAGTATAGGAAAAAACATATTTACGATGCCTATTTACGACTTTGTAGCATTCATTGGACATAAACTCCGGGTGACATTGTCTATCATGGCACTATATATTAGCGTATTTGGGTAGGTTTACGAGTAATGTCATTGGTTGAGTTGTTCTTATTGAATAGCCACGGCATAACACTGCCATAAACTCCGCGCGTGTCAGCAAATTAATAAAGGTTTGATGTTGGTACCATCCAAGTCAACGGACGCGGCTCTTATATCAATTTCCAATTACACAGTTTGGAAAAATACTTTTTTTTTCTTGTTAATTAAGTCTAATAAAGATTGCGTCGGTAATACGTGATTTTGATTGATGTCTATTGATTCGGAATACATCTTCTGTTATCTTAGTATTACCTTTGGAAACTGTTATTATTGAAAACGCTTGATATCCACATCGGACAATTTACATTAATTCTAAAACTTTTCTTCAAATGTGGGTTATAATACACAGTAATACATAGATATAACCAGTACAAACAAATTTATATATTTAGCACCATGACAAGCAGACAAAATTAGCACTCGAACATGATTAAGAGAGCCTTTCCCTACTGCAAGGTTATGACAGAAATCTCAACCCCAGGGTCTTATTTGGGGAACCAGAGTCCTGCTTCGATTCAAGAATCATACCCCGATGTTTGAGTTTTCTGTGGCATACCCTCGCCGTAGGGAATGACTCTTTTATTCCGTTTTGTCAATTTGTTCACAAACAATTGTTATTTATTTCTACATGTTTTTAGCATATTTTGCTCACCGTCGATAGCTGACTTGTACATCAAAGTTGAGTGTTCCTATGACGTAGTCACATTGGTTAGTGCTGCAAACTGTCGTGCCACCTAGCGGCTTACACAGAAACCATTATCGATGGTTCAAGCAATAAGTTAGTCAGTAGCTAAACGGGCAAGCAACGGTTAAGCTCATGCAGGGTTTGGTTTGGTTTGAATTGGTTTAGTATTGTTTAACGTCCTATCAACAGCTATAATAATTTATAGTGTGCAAGATGCATGCGTGTAGTGTATTCGTGTGTGTTTTTGGAGGCTGCGATATGTTGGTGTTTTGCTCCTTGTGACAGCGCGGAACTGATGCCGACTTTATAGTGCTACCTCACTGAAAGATACTACCGAAGACACCCAGCAAGACACCCCACCCGGTCACATTATACTGACAATGAGCGAACCAGTCGTCCCATTCCTAAATTGCTGAGCGTTAAGCTGGAGTAGAAACTATCTTTTTAACAGACTCTCAGGGAGTGCCACAGTCATGCAAGGAGTGACACAAAAGCCTTCAACAGGAAAAAAACAGAAGACAATAATGTGAGTTATGGGAGTGTGAAAGACAACAACAGAGAAACTGGAAAACTTCAAAATAAAAATACACAGTACATCGTATGCATACACAAAAAAAATTAGAATCCCTATTAAGTTCAAGTGTTCTTTTTCTGAGTTCATCCAAGAGTTGGTAACAACTGATGTACCCATTGTCAGTATAATGTTACCGGGCGGAGTGCTGTGCTGGGTGCCGTCAACATCGAATTTCAGTAAGATGGCACTATAAAGTCGGCATCAGTTCCGTGCTATCACAATGAGGCAAATATACCAACATATCCTGTCTCCGGCACACATACCCACATGCACGCTTACACAACACACATAGAGACACGTCCTTAAATTATCTTAGCTGTTGCTAGGACGTTAAACAATATAAAACCAAACCAAAACCAAACCCTTCTATATACCGATAGTTTTAAGGTCAACGAGAAAGGAGCAGCAGCGTGCGTTGTTGGTATTACATATATTTGAGAGAATAGATAGAGCTGTTAAAACTTATTCCACAACCGGAAATATTTAACTGCCTTACTCTGACTTTAAACCTTCCATCCCGACTTTTATTGAAGCGAATCGGCATTGGCAACATAAATAATCCGAATAAATTGTTTTCAATGTACAAATGTAACCTAATGTATCTTTATGTGCAACAAGTAGATCGCAAAGACGATGTTGTCCTCTCTCGAATACGCATAGGCCATACCTACATAGCACATGTTTGCATTTTACGAAACGAAAATCATCCTTATTGCTATATTTGTGAATAAGAATTTGCTGTCATTATATGATCGGATGTGCAACTAATTCCATATTTTAACAATAATGAAAAGTTTGTTTGAGGCTGTGTGTTTGACATTTGATAAATGATAATTTACATTCAATTAATCTGAAACAATGAATCCGTTTGCTTTTCATTGATGCCACGGTTACAATTACTATATTTGTTTTTTTGTTTTCCATCTTTCTTATATTTCAACCTTTTAGTTTACGTTAGATATATTTTTTGTTCTGAACGTCTATGTTTAGTGTTTTGTTTGGCTTATGATTGCTTGTCGGTGGGCTATTAAACAATATATACAAAATAAACTGGGCATGACAAATATTGCAATTTGTTTATTGTCAGAAACATATACATTTTGTACCATTGGTCTGGTGAATAATTTAATGTCTGTTTGATACAGGAGATGTCCACTGCAATGCAACATGGGACACTATTCTGTGTTGGCCGGCCGCTCGGGTGGGAACTGTCACATTCCTGCCGTGCCCCCAATTACCAGGACTGGACGTTACGAGTAAGTGTTATTTCCAAATTGGCTTATTCAAAATGGAAATTAAACGGATCCGAAATGTTATGGTTATAAATGTCATTGACTATAAACGTAAAATTTAAGCGGAAATCCGATGAGTTTTTTTGGCGCTAAAATAAATTATTTAAATATAGGATTGCACTTGTTATATTCTCTCTATATTGTGTTTTGTTAGATGTATTTTGAGTACATTAATGCATCCATCAGCTTATAAGTTAGAATGCGACAGAGCGCTTACATTTGACCTCGCAAAGAAAAAATATAGTCGTGGAAACGCACAACGTTACACGGTGTGTGCACAGATTGCACGATGTGCGAACGATGAAAATGTGGACGATTGTTGCTTGGACGGACGATGGACGAACGTTGTGCGATGACAGTAGTGGTTGGGGATAAATTCAGGAATGGCTTAACAATATTATACGATTTCTTGTTTGAACATAAAAACTTGATTTTTGAAGTATGCGTCTATATTCTAGCTACATATATAAGCTGATATTTCTATATTTCTTAAATTCAGAAATGGTGTTTCGGTGTTTTTAAACGACCTAAATCTACAAGTGTAAAATTATAACACATATTGACACCGTCCCATATCCAGGTAATCATAGCCACTTTATACATGTACCTGGACCGTAGTTTTCCCAACCCGGGGCACTTACGTAACTCGGCGAGGTGTAAAAATCAAGGTGAAGGGGAGCTATAGACCAACACGAATGCAGATAACAAACACCTAACGTCCAGTTGTGTTTATATAACAGTCATACGGTATCATACAATGGCTCTCTATGTCATCCGGAGGGCGCCAGGTAAAACTCCGGTCACTCATCAAAATGTTATTTACCTGTTCTGTTACCTGGGTGCAAAACACGTTCTTGACAGTCTAACGGTCACTGAAATACTGTGAAACATGCTTTGTAAAATTGAACAAAATCTAATTAATATGACGAGAAACTTATATTCACAATGTTCCATATTCCATAAGAGCCTTCCAGATTTTTTTCATTCCGTAATATTGATCAACCAATTGTACCAAATCGCACAGTTGTGCGACGAGAAGCGCACAACGGGGCGAACGATTGTTAAATCGCACAGTTGCGCGCACCATGTGAGGACGATGAGCGGACTGTGTGTGAACGATGTATGCACGATGTGCGCACGCTATTGCGGTGTGCGGTCAAACAACTGTACGCGTAGAGTATTAATATATTTTAATAAGTTCAATATGTCAGGTTTACTGGGTGTTTCTTGTGTTTAGTCTTACATAGAAATAATAAGCATTAATACAGTAGATATTTATTGATCGTAAAAAACAGAACAAAAAAATCGATATCGGAACGGAACAATAAAATAATAAAATAATTTGTCCCGATAGACAATGTACTTTTACAATTGAAAATCAGGTCATAATACTTCATAATGTCATTTCAAGGTATAAAACATCGAAAAGATATTTGACACACACACTATCTTACGCATTAAACAAGTTTCTGATTCTCCTGGATCAGGTTGTAAAAAAAATCTTCAAAATAGGGGTTTGCTTGATACAAGACGAAATATCGACCTAGATTTCAACTTCTTTGTAACAACTCTTCGCTTCTTTCGAAAATATGTGCCACTCAGTTGTGTTGCTGAGCGTTTCCCGAAACAAGGGTTATGTCCCCTAACCGCGACAGACCTCTTAGCCGTTAAAATTAGTATTTACCAATTGTAGAATATTGTAGCTCGGCATTGTTTTCTGATGAGGTAATACTCTGGAGTCGAAATCAGATCAGCGTTATCGCATAGATGAAAATTCAACAACATACCGCCTCAAGTCTACGCATACAACGCATTCAAGGATGCACATTTTGAATAGCCTCAGCTGTTATAGGACGCTTAAATCTAATTAATCCTTATAAATAATTTATCGAATTACTTCTATATCAAATGGAAATAAAAAATGACTAAACTGCTCTAAATTAACTATAAATTCTTATTTATAAATTGTCGTCAGAATAACAATATGGAAATATCTTAGAAAGGATATGCATTTCATAGCAAAACCTAATTTATAATCTATATCATACAACGCAAACCAAAAAGAACACTAGAGGCATTTAGCGATGAAATAATAGAAAAAGATAACGAGTGATCAGATGGTATAAAGGTTGGCCTCCCATATTTCCTCTTTTTTTTTGAAATGCAACACTCCAACATGTTCACGACTAAACGCAAAGAAGTAGTCATAGGATAACATGCCTAACCACCGAAAACAATAACCCGTTATCATATTTTAAGCGTGTATCTATTCCCTTCTGCGTAGTTAGATAGCTAGCTCATGATGTATGTTTATTGAACACAGTCGCCTACGCTACGGAACTATAACAGCAGTCATATTGGTCAATATAACAAAAGCATCGTGTCAAACTAGATACTGATGTAAATCAGTTTTAAATGTTATGAGTCTAGTCTTCTTTACGATGCTGTTCGCAAAAAAAAAACATCCCGAGATAGTTTGCCAACCACTTTGTTCTATGTCACTAATAATAGCGTTTCCGTGTGTGGGTGAATTTCGTGTTGATTTGTTCTGTTCCATACCCATTCGTACAATCAGGTAGAAAAAAATGTTTATCATAAAATTCGTAATGTGAGCACTTGTAAAACGTTTATGGTCTTTCTGATATTTGAGAACATTTACTAGATAACGATATTATTAAAATCACTCCTTTTAGCAAAATGTTGTTTTTCTCCAAGCGTTCTGTCTGTAGATAAGGCATATCATATGCCTTATTCAATTATGAACTTCCAGGAATTCAGTATAATGTAACGAAACGTACTTTATCATTACGATAGGGCAAACGTCAGCTAGTGATATGATATTGTCTGCAATACGTTTTTACCGAAGCTGCCAATATCGATTTCATTAACGGAGATGGCCTTATGAGACTGTTCATAAAATATTTGCGCTGATCTTAACGCATGAGATAAAAAAGCATTATTTTTTTCAAAATATCAATATCCCCTTCTTTCACATTTGTCACGTCAAACTATGACAGAGATATCAAGATAAAGTTACCTTTTCTGTTCCTGCCCTTCACTTCGGTTGCGGAAAGTTATTTGTAAAGCGATACAAACAACCAGAGAGCGCCGACTAAGTGGCTAAACCTAAATCCGAATTGAAAAGAACCAATATGAGGCGAAGAAAGATTATGAATAGAAGGATTTATTACATTTTTGCAAGTGAAATATCGGATTCTATCAACTTGATAAAACTAATATCTTTTTCACTGTGACAAAAATCAAAAGTGATATTTCTCACACTAATCACTTTTTGGTATTGACCAATCATAACGGTATCTTCTATTCGCTGCATTCAAAGGCAACGATTTTTTGTTCAGATCCAAATGAAGTGAAGGTAGAATAAGTGGTTGTAATGGTAAATGTTTGGTACACACACTTAAGTATTTACATTCAAAATGGCGCGCAGCCTTGTTGTCAAGCGTGACGTCATTAAAATATGGCACTAACTATTACGCTTCTGATTCCCGATCTTTTGTAATGCATTACATTTTTCATGTCTTATGCTTTAAAAATGGAATAAATAGAAAATATAGTGGTGCCGCGCAAAAATATCAACTATTTGTTATTACTGAGACACCATTAAATATCCTCTATTTATACGGAGACTGTACATGTTGTAAGCGAACGGACTAGGAATGTTACTATCAAGATAAGCGAGGTCAGAGATAGGAAACTTGAAATCGTAACTCTCATTGATTAGTTATGTAGCATGACGTCCCTATTGGTCATTCTGTAGTTAAATATTGAGTCATGTGGCAATTCAGTGTCCTTGCATTTGAGTTCCGGAAAGTACGGTGTACCTATTTACATTGTGTAATCAACGTTAGTAGAAAAGTTATGTATTTAAATGATCATCTCCTATTTCAAATGTAGGTTCTCGTTGTTCCCTTGTTGCGCTTCTTGTTATTTTGTGACTGATCTAACAAAATATAAATAAAATACATCAAAATAATGGCCGCTAGTAAGCCATTGTGGATGTTGACATTTAAAGTTTATTATCGCTTTTTTCAAGAAAAACTATCATGACCTTGCCTGGAAAGAAAATTTGCAAACCCTGCGATATGAAATTTGAACACAAATTACCACAAGATTCCTTTATTGTTGACAAGACAAAAGAACCAACATGTATATGTAGGGGAAAGAGAGGAGAAATGAAGGGAAATGTCAAACTGACATGGAACCAATAAAGACCTTACGATGGTGGGCGCCAAAATACTGTTTGGATCTCTTGTTTCCAATGAAAATGTCTGGTGGAAAAAACTGCTACAAAATTCAAAAAATATATTATTTTCAACCATATATTTGTTTCGTCTTTAGCCTATCCTGTTCAGATAGAAAAATCATTTTGTGTGGGAAAGATGTTCAACATTGATGCAGGAATGATGATTTAATTACTATGTTTTTAGTAATGATTCACGTAAAACCATGTGCATACAGTGATAGTCCTATATCGTAGGCATCATTTGGAATCGCTGTATAAAATTAACTACTGGCGGATGTTTTCATTTAAGTGTCCAAGTATCTCAGAGATAGTGTAATGGACATGTTTCATCATATTGAAAGCAAATCATTTAGGCAATCAAACTTAAAATGTCATTGTCACAATTTAATTCAATCAGTCTGATTTAGTTGCGTACTTGCTAGCATAGATAAAATATCGCAAGCTCACGTAATGGTAAAACGTAGACAGCAGTGATAGCAATGTAGACTGTATTCCCAATGCAGTCTGCACCGTCTATTACTATGCGGTCTGGTCGTCACTTTAATGAATGTAATGTAACAGATGATTAACCTATCGTTCATTTTTAAATCATTATCATGTAGTAAGGTATCGAAAAGTACATACAAAAATGTTTCCTTGAACATCTGTCGTCTGAACAAATGAGTAAATTGAATATTGAAGTAAAAGTATTATTATTCTTTGCTTTTTTATTGCTTTTATTAGATTTGTTTGGTGGACATTTGATACATCAAATGTGACATCTCGGGAATATTTTTTTCCTATGTGCCTTTCCTGAGCTTGGTACGAAGATTGCGTATGTGCCTAAAGATAGTTCAACGTTAATAATGTACTCCATTTCCTTGACTGACGTTCAACTACTCTAACGTGCTAGTTTTGTTTTCTTGAGCAAGTGCAATTTCGTGATGCTTTGGTTTTTGTGTGGGATTTTAACAGTTGAGTAGTTTAGGTATCCGACAGTTCTTTAACAGGATACATGAATCTGTATTAACTATCAAAATCAACCTCTGCGTAACTAGGCAAAGGAAAATAATATGCCCACTATTACCCACTCCGTGTTCAAAAGAGGTAACTAATTAGGTGGGATCTCCTTGCAGAATAAATGAACTTCTTTTGTAACTTGTACTTTTAATACAACAGTAATTAAAAGAGAACCCTCGCCTTTCAAAATCAATGCAAAACAAACCAAAACACGCCTCACTTTTAACTTCGGTTTGACTATATCGCAAGCGAGGGAGGTGAAGAGTTCGTAACCAACAAAGACCCTGAAAGAGATGCTCACTGCTTCCATCTTTTTTTCAATTCAGGTACACACATACATTACACGTGTGGATGCCTTTCCTTAAATGACTATAGTTGTTAATGTGGACTGTGAAACAAATACCACAAGCAAACGGAACTGTTTGACGTTCAGCTTTGAATTGTTTGTAAACCGGAGATGTAGGCCCGATGTCTGATCGACGTTACTCAGCGGGATTGTTTTTTGACATTACCGTATCAAGATGTAGCTTTCCCAGTGTGGTTTCACTGCAAGGCAGCCTAATTAAGAACCTCCTCCACCAACGGTGCATTCATACAACATGACCTTAGTTTTTTGTAAGGACTCAAACTTGTAACAAACAAACAAATGGCAAAATGACCTTATCTGTTAATAGGACGTTAAACAAAATAAAACAAAAACAAATGACATATATATTAGGTTCAACTTTCTCATTTTTCATTAACTCTTTAATTGGTTGCAAGTCATACAACATTTTTATTCAATCGTTTATCTTTTAATGTATGTTAATAACTGTGCATAGCATGTGTTCCAAATGAGATCTTTTCTATTAGGGGTTACACATATTATAATTATTATATAAATAAAAACACATTGAAAGGTGAAAGATTTGAATCGTAGATTTTTTACAAGTGCAGATATGGACAAGAGTAGGCCTACAATATCCCGTTGGATGCAAAAGGCAAATATTGTGGGTCTCCCTTGTAGAATCGAGGGTTGTTTCTTCCTTGTCTTTTGTTAAAGAGATATAGTTGACAAACACAGTTGCTTGCTGTATCCCATAGCATGCAAATCATTAGCCCATATATAAAGATAATATTCGGGCTGTGTCGGAACATTTAAAGGGCATCTTTAAAATCTTGAAGTATTAGTACTTTTTATCCTAATAATGCCACAGGGAATATGTAACATTTGTAATAGTTTTATCAAAATTAAAATATACATATACAACGGTGTTGTTGGTGCAGCCGAGTGCTGAACACGTGTCCATATGATTGACGTCCAGGACAGGCACGCTTGAATACATTTATGTTAATTTTATAGGGGTGATGAACTCTGAACATTAAATTCATCTAAAACACAAAACACAATAATTTTATTTAATATCCAAATACTGTATTATATCACTAAATATATCTTACAATAATTCAAACATAATACATTTAACAGACACCACGACGCTGACGTCATTTGCCGGACTTGCCAGGCGTGTTATTCCGGGTGTAACTGTGTTTCGCGTTGAACATATATGTGCCAGTAGTATGACAAATCCATTAGCATTGACTGTCAGTGTGGGGACGTATGAGAAGTTGAGAACAACATGAGAACGAATTCTATTTTTTTTAAATTAATTTACTCAAATTAGAATATTTGTGCGTGCTAGATGTCGCCAATTTGCTGAGGTTGATCACCATTACCAATTTGAAAGTCCAGCGTATCAGGAACAACGCCGTCGAAATGAAATCGATTTAAGTTCACCGAATTATTTCAATGTATTTTAGGAAAGTACCACTTTATATCAAGCATACATTTACTAATTTTGCATCTGATTGCGGTAGCATATTCTCCAACAGTGTATCGGTAAAAAGTATTACTCTACACAAAAATTGTTTACACTTGACGGTGACAAAGGATCTGGTACATATAATCACAAGCTGGTTCAAATATGCCGTCAGCGAAGACGCTGACTTTTTATGATTTGTAAGCCGTACTTTGTAGCGAAAAGAAGATTAACAGCTATTACACAGGGTTTGATATTCGAATATTGATCTCTGTCTGACAATTGCTATGAGAAAATCATCTTCGCAACAACTCCGGTTTTCCTCCACCACCAAAACCTACCTCGTCCTTAAATATCCAAACTAAACATTTGTAATACAGCGTTATGATTTATCATAACCGAACTGATAACTCTCCGGCATTTTATAAGTGATAAATATTGTTCTAATAAATAAAAAAAAAATCATTTAGATTTTATTTTATTTTATTTACTATCATATTATGACAAAACAGTATATTTGTCCTCATTTCGCAAAATATCGGAAATATGCACTTTTTATATATTGACTTTTATGCCAAATTTACTAATTATGAACACGTACCTACTTATATTTTAGAGCACGGTTTTCGGAGATGCGGGGCAGAGGGACGATGGGAAGGGAAATTTCCTGGAGATTTCTCAAACCCAAAGGGTTATACCAATTATACCAACTGCTACACGCCGGAGGCGTACGACATTTGGAAAAAGTTTTACGCAAACAAGTCATCAGCTCAGAGACAGGTGGGTATGCTTTTAAATAATAGTAATAGCAATTCCAGACCAAACACTGTCGACCTATATATGTATATCTAACTTTGAAATATATTCGCGTACACCTTTCAGAATAGCTCGGTATCGTGAGTAGATAGCAGTACAAGGAGGGTTATCATTCTTACATGACACTTAATCAAGGTACACTTCAAACAACTCACTGAAATGTTGCGGTCGTTATGAAACAATGTTAGGGAGATCACACTGACACAAATCGGAAAAATAACTTGCACGATACTACACAGTATGTATACGTCCACGCCTTTAATAACTTTCGTAGAACAACGAGAATGACGTTTCGACAAGTGTCGTAAGGCTGTCAGTAAAAGTAACTGTTAATACTGCAGACAATTAAATGGTAGGCACTTATTACTTCACTTCTCGGAAGGCATTATTATTGTTGATAAGAAGATATCATAGTATTGACTAAAATACCGTTGGATAATGTACTAATAAAGTAATATACCAAATTGACACTCATCCTTGATTGTCTTAAAACAAGTATTTTTTTGTGTTATTAATTGCATCCCCCATGTCATCATCAAATACCTAGTGAACCGATAATTATATTTTAACAAAATTACTGTTGCGAGGAAACCAATATTTGCTGCAATCGCAACTAATACCAAGATGGATTTTTTACAACGGACGAATAGGGGTATTCATTATTTTCCGGTTATCATGGGTGTTAAAGGAATGGATTGAGTAATTTGAGCATTTCTCAAAAAATACAAAAATTAAACTGAATTAGATCTAACATTGGTATGTTTGCCGCTCTAGTTGTTTGCTCTTTAATTACTGATGCGACTTTGCCATTAAGCATTGGCATTATCGCATCTTTGGTCCTTTATGTGGACACTGTAGTGCATTCTGTGTCATTTCAGAACTTTCTTTTTGTATTTTATCAATAAAGAATTAATTAAATGTTTTTTCTGTGCCCGCTTTCTCTACAGATGATCAAGGACATTGTGGTGGGTACAAGGACAATGGAGATAGTTGGTCTGTGGGTGTCGCTCGTGTCTTCGTTAATATCGCTCTTCATCTTTAGTTATTTTAGGTAAGTTTTATGATACTTTATAACATTATTTTCCGTTATTCTAGGTAAGATGTAAGAAACTGTGTATTGAACAATTGTTAATCCCAGTTAGGTTATAAGGCATTTGATCACTTTACTGTCAGAACCTTCACATTTCCTGTAAGATACATTGGCTGTCAACGCATTGTACAATATCTTAATTAGGTTTTAAGACACTGTATTGCAGCCACTTTTCCGGATGTCCAGACTATAATGACACTATGAACTGATTCTTAAAGATTCCGTCATCGATGGACACTGTTAACGAAATTTAGTGTTGCGATGACGTACAACTCAAACAAAACAAATTCTGATTCACATACCCCTTCAACCGTTGCAATCTGTGGTATCCTTGAGCAAGATACTTTACTCTGCGTGTTCCAGTCTACTCAGCTGTAAATGATTACGTGGTTGTTGAATGCTAGTTATGAACGCCGAAATAGCAGCACTGGTTGTATGCTCCCCAGGGAGTTGAGAAATATATTGGCTGGTTGCAAAGACCCTATAACTACAAATATATATATGAAATAAAAACAAAATTCAAATAAATTTAAAGAGGAGTTACGAAAGGCATAATTGGATTATTTACATCTAATAAATGACAAGGACAACGCTAAAGACTTTTTAAAGACAACATTCTGTTAATTTTGTATAGTTGTATTTATTAGCACGTTTTTTCTTGTTGTAATGAATTCAATAAATATTTACTTCATACCAAGGGTACGTTTTTATGAATTACTATCATTGCCCCTTTTTTACGATCAAATCTCCATTCTGAGGACTGTAAGTAAGCAGCGACAAGTGGCTGCGTTGAGTAATCTTGCACAAACTTGCTTTTAAAACACAGTCGTGTTGTTTGGCAACATAT
The DNA here is from genome assembly GCF_002113885.1 of Mizuhopecten yessoensis. NCBI lineage: Eukaryota > Metazoa > Mollusca > Bivalvia > Pectinida > Pectinidae > Mizuhopecten > Mizuhopecten yessoensis. The sequence goes on along the minus strand of NW_018408788.1, from coordinate 2,793,303 downwards.
TAGGTTAAATAGCATGCTAGGCGCTTGCTATTCGAAAAGATTTCAGCTGTGATGCAGTATGCGCGTTGACACTCACAATTTATTTTGGGTTTTTTTAACATTATTTTATATCTTTCATGCAATGAATGCTTTTATGGGAAGTTCATTGTTAGATCCCGAAATTTTTTTTGATATTGAAACATTGTGAAATAGTTCGACCCTTTTTTGAAGGAATACGATGTTTTGTTTTTAAGAACTTATCATGAAATACTTAAGTATTTTGGTCATAAAACTCCGAAATGAAAATAGGAGATACGTATTCATATTATTACATATACATATTATTTCTACAGACAATTCATATTGTTGTGCGTTTAATACTCGCCATAAAATTTGTAAAAATATAACCAGGCAACGGGCGGTTGCTATGGCGTTAAACTACAAAAAAAAGACCGGTTATATTGACTGTGGTTTAATAACAACATACATTTAAGTGTTATTGTTTGAGTTATGAAACGGTTCCAATCAACCGATTTACTACTAGAACTCCGGGGATCGTTGTAAAACTAGCAAAATTCTACAACCGGACCCGATAATATACGCGATAATCTCTAAAATATCTATCTGAATCAATCATTCAAAATACTTAGAGAAAATGTTAATGACCTGTATAAATCTGTCAAAGTCCCTAGTGCATGAATGAAAAAACAGCTTCAACTACAGCACTGATTCTTCTAATTACTGCCCATAAGTTGTATTTGTAACTCTCTCGAACGAATGATCAAATAAAAGCTGATAACGTTTTCATAATAAAATCATGATCTGTAAAAGGAAATCGACACAACGCAAGAATACGGAATCGTGAAAGATTTGCATGAAACAGGTTTAAGGATTTTATTTCATACTTCCTATAAGACAGGGTATTTCAATTACGGAATGGAACAACATTTTGTAACGCCTACGAGCAGGAAATGGGCGTCTCATAGGGAAGCATCATTTCTGTATACATTTTCGGTCTGAAAAGAAGTAATATTGTCAAAGCATTGTCTCAATCTATAGAAGGTTCCATTGCATGGAAGACTTTTTATACGCCCGTCAAATTTGACGGAAGTATTATGGTAAGGGGTTGTCCTTCAAGCGTAAACTTTTGTTTGTCCGGCAATCTTCTCCTACATTGTTCAACGGATATCTTTGAAATCATGATATGAAGTTGTGTCTACTCTAAAAGAATTTTGATATGACAATTTTTCCAAAAGTAATTGCCTTTTGTTCATTTCAGTATTTGATTTTTTGTCCGGAGATTTCCTCCTACATTTTTTGACGGATTTCTTTGAAACTGAGTAGGCTAAATGATTATGATATGTTATTGTGTTAATTTTGCAAAAGTTATTGCCCTTTGTTTATTTAAGTATTTGAATTTTTGTCCGGAGATTTTCTTCTACATTTGTTATATCATGTCAGCTTACACCTCTTAAAATGATGCAGATCTTATTTCAATGTAAGAAAATAGATAACACTATATGGCATTCGACGGGTGTACATTGTTCTGCCCCGCGGTACTCCTGTTTCATATCCTACCAGTCAAAACAAACGAATGCCATCGACTGACAAATACAGCAATCATTAAATAAGCTTTAGATCTGGGCTTAAGAAACAGTTTTATTTGTTTTAAATTCAAAGCGGTTTGCGTGCATTTGTTTTAAATTACGTAAATCCAAGATCGATCCACTTCTCAAACTTGATGGGAAATATATTCCTGTAGTAGACCCAACTTAATTTCTGGGCGTTATAAATATGATAGAAAAGTATCGTTCCTCCTTCATATCAAGTACCTTAAGTCAACTGTATTAACTCACCTAACATTTCAAAGGCAGTGTCCCACACTGACTGGGGCGCTGATAGGAAGATATTACTAAAACTCTATAGAGAACATATAAAATATATTCTAGATAATGTTGTATCCATTGTTTATGGATCCGCAAGAGAGTCGTATCTTAAATGATTGGTTTCCGTACATTACCTAGTCTAAGACTTGCACTTGAAGCTTTAAACAAAACACCAGTTTCTAGTCTCTGCAGGGCAGCAAACAAACGCTCGTTATGCAGTCGTCGGGAGTAACTGTCTTTGCAGTATTTAATTCAATTAAAATCGAATCCATAAAATCCAGCACATTAAATCTAAATTGGATGGAAAAAGATCAAACCGAACAAACTGTTTCAAAGAGGGATGAAAACGCGCGAACACCAAATTGTTCGCCCGTTTTCATCCCTCTTTGAAAACTTCAAAATTAATGTTGACGTTATCCGATCATTTGAAGCAATTGGTGGTCCCCCATGTCTTTTGATTTCGTCCTCGGTTGGCTTTCACTCCGTGAAATAGCAAAAGCTGGCAATAAATCCTAACGTTTTTTGTTCACCTTTCGAAATTGCAGTTGAAATATAGGGCCTCTCAATCATTGTATACTGATGGTTCCAACGATGATCGTTCTGTCACCGCAGCCATGGATGCAACAGATGCAACTATTAGATTCTGGCTTCCAAATCATGCATCAATATTATTTTCTGCACAATCAAATGCTATCTATCTTGCCCCTGAACACATTTAATCAAATTTGTATCATCTATTCTGATTTTTTATCTGTTTTACAGAACCTTCACAACAAAACTTGAAGACCATCTCAATTAGAAAAATAATATACTATTACATAAGATTACTTCTCAAAATGTCACAGTATACAATTGTTTCATGGCTATTTGGGGAACAGTCAAAACTACCATCCCGAGGCAGGGGGAAGCCCTGGGGAACTGTTTGCCGGAGACCGTTAGGCACAAGTATCAATGCTGCATGTAATGATGAATATTTGTTTAAAAATAACGAAAGAGTAAATAACAGTTTAAAAGGTTTTGCTGATTAATTAACATTGAGTCGGGGTCACCGAAAAGCTTAAATGAGGCTCCCGAGGGGGATTTCTGCGCATCGAACTCGCGCGGGGTATCATTTCGCTCTGATTTCGCTTTGACTGTTTCACCCCTACAGCCGAAATTGGACAAAAATCCAGAAACAGTCAAAAATGACTGATCATAATTTATATAGACTATTTGGTAATAATAAACAATGCTTGGTTCTCGGACAAGTTGGAATACCAGGTAATTAAAAGGTAGATCCGCCGGCAAGGCGACTTAATTCCTATTGACCTGTTGATTTCGATCTTCATTTTTCGGATTTTAGATCGTTCATTTATAAGGTCAAAGTGGCAAAATAATTGGAATAAAAGCGTAAACAAAAACTAACATTTCATTAAACCTAAATTCGGTAAGTGGTATCCAAAATATATAGAGAAAAAACCGACGGGAAGAGATTGTGTTGGCCTGTTTCCGGATGGTTTACTCATACATTACCAATTCTTAGTTATTGAAAAGCGATGATCAGCCTCAATGCATAGCATGTCACGAACCATTTACAGTCAAACATTCGAAAATTAGACTGCGTTAACTTTCAGCCATAAAGAGATTTTTTTATAATTTTATAAAATATGTCATATCTTTTTTCGGAACAGTAAATATCTCTTCAGTAACGTACCTTAAACAGTTAGTCTGTTCACAAGATATTACTAACCATAAGCACTTTTAAGTTAACTTTCGTCTGCAGCCTTTCGTTTGTTTGATGTAGTTTTCTTTAACATGTTTTATCTACTTTTAATGGCCCTAATGACCGTTTCTGTGTGCGTTAAGAGTTCAATAATAATGATAATGAAACATTTCTTCGAGAGTCGCTATAACACATGATATACAACTGTCAATGCTGCTGCGTATGAAGAAATAACACACATTTAAACATGATGAAATCTTGCAGGAGTCTTAGATGTCATCGAACAAGAATTCATCGAAACCTGTTCGTATCCATCAGCGTGCAGACGATTGTACGCCTGATACTGTATGTCGATCAGTTCGTGGCCCAGGCTGGAGGGAGGTCCACTATCGGTACCACTGGCATGAGTGAGGGCGCAACCATATTTGAAACAGTAAGTATGTGTCCATGGAAACGTCATAGTCCAATGGTGTAACAATACTAATGAATTTGTCTTTTTATTTGTCATTGCATGTCATCGTCAGCCAAATGCCATCTTACGAATGTGAAGGTTATGTTGTTAAATATAACGCTCTCGAATTTTGATGAATCCCATATTTGGTTAAACTTGAAGACCTTAATATGTCACATAGCAAATTCTTAAAGCATTCCTGGTATTTTGCTTTGAACCCGACGACACATTTTGATGGAACCATGTCCAACAGTATTTCGTGCTGACATGACGCTTCTCAAGAGATTGACAACTCCATGTAAAGCAGCACCAAAATATTGTATGTTTGTTTTTTCTTTGCTAAACAAGACAACTGTAGACTGTCTACGTCCTTAATTTACAATAAAGTTGCCAGTGTTTGCAAGTTTTGGTTCAGCAATGACCGAACTGTACAGGTTGTTATTGGTTAAGGAATAGACCAACACGTTAGTTTATATATGAACTATTATACATCGCTCACTGATTATATGCTGGAGTGCTCACATCTAGTTATGTTTGACCTGTTCAATACCTAGGACAGACTGAGTGAGTTTGCCTGGACAGTGACACGAGAGATCCAAGCTTAGTGCGGTCGTGGATGTCTGGGGTAAATGGAGTATCAGCAGTGTTAAGCCCGACGTCCGCCAAACGAGGATTTGTCACTTCCGACTATGACAATCCTGTCATCCTACTGACGATTTTCTTGATTGTAAATCTGTAGTGCGAATCTCTCATCTTTTGGTATTTGGGAAAATTGATTACCTTGTGTCTCCACACTAAATATCGCCCAGTACTTTATCTGTTCATGAATCTGATATTTCTCATTAATCCACGCTGTATAAATTTGGACCAAAAAGCCACAGCATATTAGCGAGTCCCAAATTTGTGGTTAACAGTAACACCTAATGCATTAGGCCTGTTACATGAAACATCAGGAGGCAATGAATAATAATTTTATCAGTGATGAAAACAATTAAACTCCTTCTAACAAATTGAATTTTGTTATTCAGATTACTAGATTAATTAAGAAAACACGAGTTCAAGCTATCGTATTACTGCTTACAAAACATGATTACATTTGTGTGTATTTCAAATAATGCGCTTGTGTTTTCTGTAGATTAGCCGAGCAGAGAAATAGATGATAATGGTACATGCGTGAATAGGTAGTTGTCTTAAATTATTCTATAAATAAATTGTTGCATTTTCATATATTTAATTGTGAATAAACAATTCTTGCTTATGTATAGAGAAATATTATGAAAAGACAAATATTTATAATTAAATTAGTTTCGTTCTAAAGACCAATATGGAGGCAAATAAAATATAGTCAATGTATATACGCTTTCCCATATGCAGTTTCAATCTTTACATCAAGTGACTTGTTTTAATGTCGTCAGTTTTTCTCCTTATTGCAGATTTTATATGAAAATGAAATAAAACTATATTTATCAAAACGTAAAACAATTTCTCATTTATTGCAGAACACATGTTTTTTCGCGATATTTCCATGAATGCAAGAACTTTCCAATATATGAAAGAGATGTAAGAAATTTCTAAAATACGTGTGTGACGCCACAATGGGACAACAACGACGCGATGTCATGAAATTGGTAGCCATTTGATAATTTATATTTGAGTGCTTTATATACCAGCTAAGGTTTTGTCAAATTACATTAATTCTGAACTAGAAAGTCGTGATCCTCAAACGCGAAAATAGTAATTCACAATATTATTTTAAAGTATTGACTAACCTTTAAAATAAGCGCTGTTTATGTGAAAACAAACGTACTTTTATTTCAAGAAATCTGTGTTTGATTATCCATTAAAATATGTAAAAGTGATCCGGATCTAATGTGGTTTGCTGCAGGAAAATTTATGACACCTCATTTTGATAGCTGATATGTCAATGCTACACGTGCGTTGAGTAATAAGTTGTGAGATCACGTCAGGGCTGAATGTATGAGAACAATGTACATTAAGGTGGTATTCGGTTCTTTACTTGTTAGAAACACATAGGGAAAACAACAGTTGAGTCGTGTTTGCCTTTTAACGCAATTACTATTTGTACCTTTTATTCTGTTTAAAAATGAATACTTCGAATTGTAAGTTCCTGGAGCTTAATTGATGCAGATTCTACACGCATGTCTAACACTATCTGCAACTATAAATGTGTACAATTAGCCATTGATCACATAAAATACAAATTTGCTGTTAGTGTAACAGCCAAATATTCATACATGTTAAAAATAACTTATTTGGAAATATTCCGCGAACTAGATTTCCATGGCGATTGTCTTTGATTGCGCATAAGACGTTTAAGCTTCCAGATTACCTAGTCCTTTATTGTATATATTACATGTAAGGTTCTTGTATAAATATCTTTGTTCGAGTTTTTCACTATTTGTATCGATATTGTGTTTAAACTTTGTGTTATTCAAATTTTGTTTGACATTACATCGAAGTACATGTTTTATAGAACATAAAAGGAAACAAAAACAAGACACTTATGTAAATTTGTTACCTGCTTAATAACCACCTTTTTAACACTAGCTACAAGAATGAAGAAATGTGTACAATAGAATAATTACGGGAATAGGGGAGAGGGTAGTGGTTTTAAATGTCTTAAATATTTTTTCGGAACAATTAAATTTCTCTGCAATTTCAAACTGTCTGAAAACTGTTTATTTGTTCCTGCAGATATATTAACAATGCCACTTTTAATTTTCAAGTCAACAAATGTCTTTCACCTTTTCGTTCGTTTAATGTCATTTTCATTTTACATCTATTTTTATCGACCATTTCCTGGCTCCAGTATAGCATGTAATGATAATCATAATCAACGTGAATGAGTAAAATGAGTGTATATATATATTGCCCCGTAGGACTTGTGGGTGGATTTCGTTACAAGGTGGAGGCCGCTGTATTGCGATTAGACAACACTCCAGACCTACTAAACTTAAACTCTGGGATTTATGTTGAGCCGTCACTGGTCGTAGATAACACGCGCACGTTTTTCTTGACATTTAAACAGTTGAGGTGCTTCCTAATCTATGTGTGGGAGGCGAGTCTTTTCCTAATATGTATTTATAAAAGATAAGAATCAGTACTTAATAGGGCTTTCTGGTCGAAATAAGCAGTAACGTTTGATAACATCCTTACCATGCAGTCTGGTTAAAGCAGTTACTTAGTAGCATAAAACATTATACAACAAATATACTTAACGTAGAAAATCCCTTATTTGTTTTATTCCCTTGCGGCCTGTTTAAAACTCTCTGTAACTCGGGTAAAACATATCACACGTTATTGGTACTTTTTACATATCCTCTTAATATAGAAAGTGTATTATTTTCGGTACCGTAAATATTTCTTTGATGTCATAACTACAACCGTCTCAACGTGTGGATTTTGTAAGCCCATTATCAGTAGCGTCAATAGAAAGCCATTAATGGTTGTTTACGTAGGTCAGCAGCAGAACAGCCGTCCTAATTGTACCACGAATCTTTAATGATCCCATTTATAGGCTCGACCTTGGTATAAGAAACTGATATTTGGGTTAATATTTTCCAGTGTTTCTTTATCGTTATTTGCAACAAGTGTGACAGGAAGTAAACTAGTACCAGTTAGTTATAGTTGGTTTAAGGCAGTTAATGTAGCATTCGTGTGATGAGATTGTTGATATATTATCTTAGAGGCTAAGACTATGGTGAGATTTACTAAAAATATAGAGTGTCTTAGCAATGTTCGGTTGTTACGTTTCCAACGACTGGTGGAGGAAGTTTTTACTCAATTGATATCCACGCTCAGACATCCAAGCATGATTGTCTTGTCTGCGTTGTGTCAGCACTGTCTATCACAGGTAATGTGATGAATGTCTTTGTATACTCTAGACGAGGCCTTTGTTTTGACATCCAGGGGAGGCATTTCTGAGTACATGTTTTTCTTTCTTATGTATTTTACAGTGCCTATACATTTACAAAACAATGTCGTACCGAGTCTTATAGTAGAAACTGTGGAAGCAATAGGCTTCTGTTAGTAAAATAAGTAAGAATCTCTGCATTGACAAGCAATTATAAACATTGAGAATATAGCAAATGGTGTATTTGGTGCAGAATATCGGCCTTATTCAAGGTTAAAGAGATACTTCAAGCTTCTGCAAGAGTCTCTACATTAGCTGATGTACACTATTATGCAGAGGATATGCGTGTAGAAAGCATTTTTTTTTAAAGTTTAATTAATATCTGAATAGTTGAATTCCTTTGTCTAACATTTTTTGTTAGTGCCACTGTAGTTAGAATTCCAGTTCTTTTTTAAGTATGCAATAATAAATGTTTACCAGCAATTTAATACTTAAGAACTGACAGCTTCATTGACATTTCATGTAAACGAGTGATTAAGCAAACTGTTCATAGTTGAATATACTTCACTTTTGTCCGTTTCCCATTTCCCAGCATTCCTCTTTTGTATTTGTTTACGAAATCTATATGGAAATCAAACACCCCCAGCAAAAACTTTCCATAAAAATCTGACTTATGTGGAAGTTTTGTCAATTTAAGGGTTGATAAGAAAAATAAACTTTGGATAAGCTTTGAATCAGTAGAACGACTCTTATTTTTTCAAATATTCTTTCAAAACCGTTTGAAATATTATTAAGAAAGTAAACGTATAATTAAAGTCTTGTTCCTGACATGTAGTACAAGTATTACTGCTGTGAACTCTTTTTCGTTTCGTTTACTTGGTAAATGATTCAGTATCGCCACTTCTTCTTTGTAGCCGGTGCTCTGTGAGTTCCTGTATGCAATGATTGAGTATACGAAGACAGTACAGTTTATGTGGATGCTGATTGAGGGTCTCTATCTACACAATATGATCGCAGTGTCTGTGTTTTCGGGACGTCCTAACTACATCGTATTTTATTTGATGGGTTGGGGTAAGTAACACACCAACACGATCAAACAAAAAACAAACAAACAAAAACATTTTAGAGTAACATGATATATACATGAACAATCTTTTTATTTGTTATTTAATACAAATCTGTACAAAAAACAGCTACAAAGGAAATATTTGTTCAGTTTGTAATTATTCAATTTGTAATTTAATATACATCTGTACACAAAATCAGCTACAAGACGAACAATTTTTTAACATGTAATTAAATACAAATCGCTCCTAACATCAGCTACAAGGCAAATAAGTGTTCATTTGTAAGTAATTGCACATTTGTACACAAATCTGCAACCAGACAAATACATATTAATAATTAAATACACATGTAAAAAAAATAAGCATGAACAAACGTTTTCGGCTTTTGACCTAAACTTTGCTCGGTAATGCAAGGGTCATGTATCGTTATGAATATACGATTTTATACAATCAGATCGTTGCGTCAGTAATTGTATAAACACTTTTTTAATTTTTTTTATATGCATCGGTATTGCAGTGCTGGTGAATGAAGTAAGATCCATTTTAAATTAAGAGTGTACTATGGATGAGAATGAAAAAGGTCAAACGACAGAGTGAAATGCAACATTTACACACTTATTAAGAAATAAGTAACTGTTTTGAGAGTTATTTTTATAATTATTTCACTCAGACTCCACAATGTTGAACAAACCCTTGTTAACGTGACTTTTCCCTAATTATATGCTCCATCATAACACCTCCATACAGTTACGTAATCTGTAAATGATTTATCAACTCTCACAATTAATTTCAGAAATATCGGAGGGTGGCTAATCTTTCTTTCTTTAAAACTTGTTCAAAACTTTAATTACCAATTTTGTAATCTCGTACTAACCTATCATACTTAAATTGCCTAAAGTAACAGATTGCAGCGCAAGCAGTATGTAAGGTAATACTTGTTTCGACAGAAATTAGAATTCTCTGAACAGACTTTCGCATACAGTCTCTTTAATATCTTTATCACAAGGGTTAATTGAGCTAAACGGTTGTTTGAGACAGGCTGACGTACTCGATAAGCGATATAAGCAGCAAAGTTTACTCAGTGGTTAGCTGGCCAGCGTTATTTTATTTGTTAATGTGAAATTATATATTTACGTGGGGCCACAATTTTGTGGTTATCAGATAATACACCATGTCCACGGTGCATGAATTCGTGGATTACGAGTACCCACTTAAACGGAGAGTTGCTCTATATCAAAATTGTGTATAATGTAATTAAATCGTGGACCGCTGAATTATTGGATGAAGATTGCTCACGAAATCAAAGAATTAAAACCCCACAAAACATTAGTGATTTCACAGTTGTCTGTATAGACAGTAGCTCAACAGCCTAATTGTTTTACATATGAAACACCATTCATCGATGAACATACTATGATTAGATCAGGAAATAACATTTTGTACATGTCCCAAGGACAACTAGCATCATGTGAATATGGGAAATGGGTCTGGATTATAGGTTATAGCGTATACATTAATAATTCGATTTCGAAATTTAATCTATTTTAGTTGCCCGTTGTTCTTGACGTCTGTGAGGTGTTTTGAGTTTCATTTATTCAGGCGTTAGGCTTGAAATGAAAAAATCGGTGGTCTGTTTAGGACAAATTAATGATGGGTTTCTCTTTGACAGGTGTGCCGCTTCCTTTCACGATAGGCTGGGTAACTACAATGGCATTAAGTCACACAGCCAGGTAAGCTCTATGACAAACCCAGTGATACTATTCATATATCTCGCACAGCTAGTCAGGTATCCCTAACATGACGATCAAATAAATATCAAAAGCTATATTGTAATATCAAAAAAAAAAAAAGGGATTTAATAAAAGTCAAGATGATTGGTTAATCTGGTCCATTTTTTATGGTCATACATAAATAATTTGAAACTTAAAAAATATTGCCGATTAATTTCAGTCTGAACGTAATATGCTGTAGTTTCCCCATCTCGAGTAGCATCCAATTGAAATTTGTTAGAGCATACACATGTCGCAACTTAGATAAATCGGTTTGCTTATTGCACAGGCAATGCAGTCGTTTATTAATACTTAAACTGGAGTTCAGAAACCCCTAAACGTCCCCGAATGTGTGAGATATATACACCTGATGTTTCCCACTACAATGTATGTGTTGACCCCTGCAGAATCGAGAGTTTGAAACTGGGTTTTTTTCTGGTAAAGGATTATGGAAGACACCGAACTGCACCCATCGTAACATTTTAGATAAGGGTTATTTCGTTTTATATTTCTGTCCTAGTTATTTCTTTCTCTCTTACCTATATCTTTCAAGCAGTGTCTCTCATGACTCTCGTTTGCACACGATACTGTCTGTTGCGAGGTTGTTAAACCCCGAAAACAAATAGGAAAGTATCCTCTTTCCAACTGTCCAGTGTATCAAACATTCCTAGTTGTCTTTTTTTGTCCCTCTGATAAATTCTTCTTCAGATAAACATTGTTGATCAATTATTTGAAAAGGTCAATCTAATCTCTCAGTCGTGTCTCTGTTTTTTTGGCTTCTTATACATATATAAATTGTCTGTCTGCTTTGATAAGTTAATTGGCAAGCCGGTAATAAACATCGGCGATATTTTATAACATACATCACTTATTAACACTTTAAACTATAGTTCGTTGCAGATTTAGATGTTTTGAGACAATCTCTTGCAAAGAGGGATATTTATGACGTTGCCAGAAGTGTTTTGCAACACGTCGTTTCTATATGAACAATGTGTAACCGTTACTGTAGAACACCTGTGACCAAATCCTATCTGCAATATAACTTTAATTCTATTTAAAATCGGGTAACCTTTACATTTCTTTTTCTTTTGCCAATTTGACCAGAAAAAAAGTCTTTATGTGCAAATATGTAATACGTTTATGTGCAAACCAGGTCAAATTTATAAGATATTGATGCGAATCTGAACTGAATTAACATGAAATTATAATCTTAAATTAATATTACGCTTCAGGTTAGTGTCACCAATAAGCAACATATAGAATTGTTTGCCCCAAAAAATGATATAGTTTATTTAATGGTCACAATGTTCATTATTTTAAGTTACGTTTAGTTGTCCTTTCTTGACCTCCGTTACTTGTCCTTACTTGACTTCCGTTTCTTGTCCTTACCCGAATATAGCTACGTATCCTTACTTGACTTAAATTACGTTTAGTTGTCCTTACCAGACTTTCGTTTTCTTGTCCTTACCTGAATATATCTATGTATCCTTACTTGATGTAAGTAACGTTTAGTTGTCTTACCTGACTTTTGTTACTTGTCCTTACCTGAATATATCTACGTATCCTTACTTATTAACTGTTTACAAGAACAGTTGACAATATACAACATTGTGTACTCATTCAGAGCTCACACCTTCCCTCATTAGGAAAAAGATTCATCAATTTGGTATGAATTATAAAGACTAAATTTGTGTTGAGCGCAAACAGGAATTGAAAAACCTATTTTGCTAACTTTCGAAAAAGTTTGGTTCCTTTTTCAAGCAAAGAGCGTAAATCACAATTCTTATTTCTTTTAATCTGGTTTATTTAAACGCGCTATAGTTACAAAACATAGTGCATTGCAATAAAGATAGGAAGTTGAATTACGATAAATGGTCTCAAATTCTAAACCTGTTTTGGATCTCAATAATTAGAATTCCCTCGTTTCGATGTCTTGTCAAAGTACACAAAAGCATGATATTGTCACACAAGGAATTAAAGAGATGTTGAAATGAAATGTAATTATGTGTGATGTCATTATTTTAATGACAATAACTTAATTGTTTTCCAGATGTTGGTTTCCATATTATTTCTTGCCTTATTACTGGATAATAGAAGCTCCCAGAGTCGCAGTAATAGCGGTAAGTTCTAATAAACAGAAGTGTTTGTTGTACATAATACATATGACAACACTGTCTCAAATTATTTAACATATGATTTTATTTTCTGTTGTCTAAAAGATGTGATTGGTAATCAAAGTTTGAAGCTATTATACGTAATATGATGTGATTTATTTTTAAATTGTACTGCATGTTTTCTGATAAAAGTCAGAGTAAAATACCCGAAAGTTGCAACTGCATTGTCAATACATTAGCTTGGTTATATAACTCATATTTACTATTCATGATTAAGTATAAAGGCTGCAACGCTTGACCCACCAAGGATGTCAAAGCGATGCGTGACAGCTTTAGATTTTATGAATATGAAATTTGATATAGTTGTTCGTCATCTTTTCAGATTAATTTAATGTTTTTACTAAACATCATTCGTGTCCTTGTGATCAAACTTCGGCGCAGTCAAACTAACGAACCGCAAGTAACAAAAGTCAGGTAAGGACAACTGAACGTAACTAAAGTCAAGTAAGGATACGTAGCTATATTCAGGTAAGAATAAGTAACAATAGTCAGGTAAGGACAACTAAACGTTACTTAAATCAAGTAAGGATATGTAGATATATTCAGGTAAGGACAAGTAACAAAAGTCAGGTAAGACTACTAAACGTTACTTAAATCAAGTAAGTATACGTAGATATATCCAGGTATAGACAAGAAACGAAAGTCAGGTAAGAACAACTAAACGTTACTTAAATCAAGTAAGGATACGTAGATATATCCAGGTATAGACAAGAAACGAAAGTCAGGTAAGAACAACTAAACGTTACTTAAATCAAGTAAGGATACGCAGATATATCCAGGTATAGACAAGAAACGAAAGTCAGGTAAGAACAACTAAACGTTACTTAAATCAAGTAAGGATACGTAGATGTATTCAGGTAAGGACAAGTAACAAAAGTCAGGTAAGACAACTAAACATTACTTAAATCAAGTAAGGATACGTAGCTATATTCAGGTAAGGACAAGAAAACGAAAGTCTGGTAAGGACAACTAAACGTAACTTAGTCAAGTAAGGATACGTAGCTATATTCGGGTAAGGACAAGAAACGGAAGTCAAGTAAGGACAACTAAACGTAACTTAAGTCAAGTAAGGATACGTAGCTATATTCAGGTAAGGACAAGTAACAATAGTCAGGTAAGGAGAACTAAACGTTACTAAAATCAAGTAAGGATACGTAGATATATTCAGGTAAGGACAAGTAACAAAAGTTAGATAAGACAACTAAACGTTACTTAAATCAAGTAAGGATACGTAGATATATCCAGGTATAGACAAGAAACGAAAGTCAGGTAAGGACAACTAAACGTTACTTAAATCAAGTAAGGATATGTAGATATATTCAGGTAAGGACAAGTAACAATAGTCAGGTAAGGACAACTAAACGTTACTTAAATCAAGTAAGGATACGTAGATATATTCAGGTAAGGACAAGAAAACGAAAGTCTGGTAAGGACAACTAAACGTAACTTAAGTCAAGTAAGGATACGTAGCTATATTCGGGTAAGGACAAGAAACGGAAGTCAAGTAAGGACAACTAAACGTAACTTAAGTCAAGTAAGGATACGTAGCTATATTCAGGTAAGGACAACTAACAATAGTCAGGTAAGGAGAACTAAACGTAACTAAAATCAAGTAAGGATACGTAGATATATTCAGGTAAGGACAAGTAACGAAAGTCAGGTAAGGACAACGTTTAGATAAGACAACTAAACGTTACTAAAAACAAGTAAGGATACGTAGATATATTCAGGTAAGGAAAAGTAACAAAAGTCAGGTAAGGACAACTGAACGTAACTAAAGTCAAGTAAGGATACGTAGCTATATTCGGGTAAGGACAACTAACAATAGTCAGGGAAGGAGAACTAAACGTAACTAAAATCAAGAAAGGATACGTAGACATATTCAGGTAAGGACAAGTAACGAAAGTCAGGTAAGGACAACGTTTAGATAAGACAACTAAACGTTACTAAAAACAAGTAAGGATACGTAGATATATTCATGTAAGGACAAGTAACAATAGTCAGGTAAGGAGAACTAAACGTAACTAAAATCAAGCAAGGATACGTAGATATATTCAGGAAAGGACAAGTAACAAAAGTTAGATAAGACAACTAAGCGTTACTTAAATCAAGTAAGGATATTTAGATATATTCAGGTAAGGACAAGAAAACGAAAGTCTGGGAAGGACAACTAAACGTAACTTAAATCAAGATACGTAGCTATATTCGGGTAAGGACAAGAAACGGAAGTCAAGTAAGGACAAGAAACGGATGTCAAGTAAGGACAACTAAACGGAACTTAAGTCAAGTAAGGATACGTAGATATATTCAGGTAAGGACAAGTAACAAAAGTCAGGTAAGGACAACTGAACGTAACTAAAGTCAAGTAAGGATACGTAGCTATATTCAGTTAAGGACAAGTAACAATGGTCAGGTAAGGACAACTAAACGTTACTTAAATCAAGTAAGGATACGTAGATATATTCAGGTAAGGACAAGTAACAATGGTCAGGTAAGGACAACTGAACGTAACTAAAGTCAAGTAAGGATACGTAGCTATATCCGGGTAAGGACAAGAAACGGAAGTCAAGTAAGAACAAGAAACGGATGTCAAGAAAGGACAACTAAACGTAACTTAAGTCAAGTAAGGATACGTAGCTATATCCGGGTAAGGACAAGAAACGGAAGTCAAGTAAGGACAAGTAACGGAGGTCAAGAAAGGACAACTAAACGTAACTTAAGTCAAGTAAGGATACGTAGATATATTCAGGTAAGGACAAGTAACAAAAGTCAGGTAAGGACAACTGAACGTAACTAAAGTCAAGTAAGGATTCATAGATATATTCAGGTAAGGACAAGTAACAAAAGTCAGGTAAGACAACTAAACGTTACTTAAATCAAGTAAGGATTCGTAGATATATTCAGGTAAGGACAAGTAACAAAAGTCAGGTAAGGAATACTAAACGTAACTAAAGTCAAGTAAGGATACGTAGTTATATTCAGGTAAGGACAAGTAACAAAAGCCGATACGTAGCTATATTCAGGTAAGGACAAGTAAAAAACGTCAGGTAAGGACAACTAAACGTAACTAAAGTCAAGTAAGGATGCATAGCTATATTCAGGTAATGACAAGTAACAAAAGTCAGGTAAGGACAACTAAACGTAACTTAAGTCAAGTAAGGATGCATAGCTATATTCAGGTAATGACAAGTAACGGAACTAAACGTAACTTAAGTCAAGTAAGGATATATAGCTATATTCAGGTAAGGACAAGAAACGGAAGTCAAGTCAGGACAAGAAACGGAAGTCAAGTCAGGACAACTAAACGTAACTAAAGTCAAGTAAGGATACGTAGCTATATTCTGGTAAGGACAAGTAACAAACGTCAGGTAAGGACAACTAAACGTAACTTAAATCAAGTAAGGATACGTAGTTATATTCAGGTAAGGACAAGAAACGAAAGTCAAGTAAGGACAAGAAACGAAAGTCTGGTAAGGACAACTAAACGTACATGTAATTTAAGTCAAGTAAGGAAACGTAACTAAAATCAGGTAAGGACAAGGAACGAAAGTCTGGTAAGGACAACTCAACGTAACTAAAGACGAGTAAGGATACGTAGCTATATTCAGGTAAGGACATGTCACCAAAGTCTGGTAAGGACAACTAAACGTAACTTAAATCAAGTAAGGATACGTAGCTATATTCAGGTAAGGACAAGAAACGAAAGTCAGGTAAGGACAACTTAACGTAACTTAGGTTAAGTAAGGATACGTAGCTATATTCAGGTAAGGACAAGTAACGAAAGTCAGGTAAGGACAACGTAACGTAACTAAGTCAAGTAAGGATACGTAGCTGTTATCAGGTAAGGACAAGTCTTGAAAGTCTGGTAAGGTTGATTAAATAAGTCAGGAACTGTTTCCTGACAAGTATCTTAGATCAAGTAAGGATACGTTGTTTTAATTAGATAAGGACTAGTAACTTAGGTCAGGTAAGGACACGTAGCTTTAATTAGATAAGGACTAGTTACTTAAGTCAAGTAAGGATACGTAGCTTTAAATAGATAATTAGCATTTCAAAAGTCGAGTAAGGATGAAATCCGAAAAGGACCAGTAACTGACATCAGGACAAGTACCCTAAATTAGGTATGCGTAAAGTTTAGTAAATAAGTAGCGAAAGGACACAAGTAGCTTAGGTCAGGTAAGGATACGTAACTAGGTTTAGGAAATGACAATCATGTTAATCTGGTTAGGACAAGTAAATGAAGTGAGGGAAGACAAATCGTTAGGCAAGGACAAGTAACTAATGTCAGGTAAAGAAAGATTAAAGTCGGGTAAGGGCAAGGTATTGAAAACGGGTATCAATAGTAAGGTACAGACAAGTGATTACTGTTAGGTAAGAACACAAATCTATGGTCACATGAGGACAATAGCAAATTCAGGTGAACAGGTAATGAAAGCGTCAGGTAAGTGAGCTAAGTCAGGTTAGGACAACTATATTGCTCAAAGAACAAGTAATTGAAATGCAGGAAAATCTAGCAGGAATTGTCAATTCATTGCTTGATCGCTCCAAGGGAGGCAATTCAAATAAAACATCGCTCCTTGGCTAACATCTCATCAAATATCATTGTTGTTCTTATGCCGTTGACGAAATATGGTTTAAGGATAATTTGCAAAATCAAATATGCTTTTTATACCTGAGCTTTCTCCTGTATATGTGTTGACCTCTGACTCTACCGACGCACTCTCATGTCAAAAAACTATCCAGACGCCTTTATCGACACACTGTCGGATCTTACAAACCGCTCTTTCCCTTTTACCATCAGACTGTTACTCTGTCAAAATACTCAGTCTCCTTCACAAATTCTTATCTGAATTATCGATGCAGCAAATACTGCTGCAATAACTGCTATATCTACTTTCTCTTAAGAAGGGGACACATAGATACACATTTAACACGAATCTGACGTCATAGAGACCCTCACTACGGTATGATAAAAGTTTGACTAGACTCAACATATCTATAGACAGCACTTAATATATTTTCATGAAAGTTTGACACCTCTATTTATATATTTAAAACACAATATACTTAATACATAATCAATATTATCAACAATATACCTCATTATGGTAGCTTTTTCCACAATTATCAACATCATCAACTAAACAAATTATTTGTAGTAACACATTATACCGCTGATATGTTCAAGTGGTTTGTTAATTTCACTCCTGTATTAATAACATACATAACTGTAGGACCTGTATCTTCTACCAAGTAGAATGAATACATGTCTGGTATCCTGGCAATTTATTGTATGTGAAGTAAACGTTTTGTACAGTTACATGTGAAGTCTCTTCTTTTTGTTTAAATCTGCTATGGTGGATTAAGGACAATTTTGTCATCATATTTCAACAAACTAACATTTGAATAAAGCTAAATGTTCAAGTTTACCCGTTGTCAAGTGCGATCTTCATCACATAATTGTATCTTTACGCTTGTGTTGCAGAAAGGCGGTGAAGGCGGCGTTAGTACTTCTGCCGTTGCTTGGTATCACAAACTTCGTCGTCATGACTGATCCCCCTGCAGATAACGTCACCAAATTCGGGATCTGGTCGTACACAACTTATTTCCTCGTGTCATTCCAAGGATTCCTTATATCATTGCTATACTGCTTTCTCAACGGGGAGGTAACTGCGTTATAGATTATGTGCTTTGCGTTTGCAGCAATAATGATAAGTATTTGCGTCCACGTCAATATCTTTGATCCATAAATAGACTTGATGTAAAAGGACTCGGCGCATTTGCCTGCGTACTATCAGCTACAGTCATGTTTATGCCATGTCAGTTCGCATTTCAAAGAAATAAAAAAGGTATATAATTTGCAAATGATATCAGTTAATGTCGAAATATTATTATTTTCAATACTTTTATCGAAATAGATGAAATAAAAATTTCTATGAAATGATGATATTATCCAGATATGTAATTCTAAACGGCTTACTTTTGTAATTGCGATATGACATATGAATTGTTGAAGTACATAAGAAAAGGATACATCAAGCTATTTCTTCTATGTAAAAATTGTTCCCTAACGGAAAACAATTTCGTCTTTTGAACGCAAACGTGGTTGAGACATATTGTATCTACAATTGGGGATAATTAGGTGAAGATATTCTTCCCTTTGTTCGTCCATATTTGAGCAACCGAAAAATCCAGTCGATTTCTGCAATGGTGCCATTAAATTGCGTTCGTCAAGACATCTTAATGAAACTCATGTCAGCGTAGTATAATTTGCAATGATAAAAAAAAATATCAACGACATGTCTTATCATGTGTAATTTGTCTTAAATTATAACGAGCGTTTGAACAAAACTAGCAAATGATAAGAGAAAAGGATTTCATATACAAAACTTCTTTATCTAAACTTTGGGCCGGGAAGTTATACTAATATTTAATAAAACCCGTCCAAATAGCAAGAAGTTCTGCAAAAAAATCTAAAGAAATGAATGTACTTTCATACTTTCCACCAGTCAGGTTTAAATTTATTGTTAAACAAATATTTATTATTTGATGTTCCATTTTTTTAATCTACTATAGACATTGATGTCGTATGCAAGCACAGTTATTGTTTCTCTAAATTACAAAACATTTTAAGAAAACATTTATGCATAACACCAGCTTATAAAAGACATATACATGTATAAAAGTGTTGCATTATCAGAGTGATTATTTTGCTCAGGTACAAGACACTTTAAGGAAACATTTATGCATGAAGTCGTCTGTGCGGTGGGACACCTCTCTCACGTCTATAAGGGTCCACCCACCGCCCCGGCTGGACAAGGTATACGAAAAGTAGTTTTGCGCATGCTTGTAGCTATCTTGTCGCGAACAAAACTGCAATGCACAGCGAACGGTCTTTTTGAATGTTGTGAACCTACTTGCGTTTCAGGTTTTCTTAGTTCCTTTTTCATACTAATATTTGTTAGATAGTTACCTTTCTCCCAGGTATTAACCTCCCCTCCTCTTTTTTTTTTTTATAAAACGCCTCCCAAACCATTTGGTTGCAAAATCCTGGAAGCCGACTATTAACTTATAATGGGCCTCACAATAACGAATGTAGATAATAAGTATACCAAGCGATTGGTTCAATAAACCATTATCTCCGCCATGTTTCGTAAAGATGAACTAAACATAAATGCACAAAACTGTAAATAACCCATTGTTTATGCATATTATCCACGTATCAGTATGTTCAAAAGAAAAGTATTTTTTTTTCTTATTACTTTATTAAAACGAAAAGAATTATTTTAGGCTTAAATGCCCATCGTCTAAAATAATTGCTTGTAAAACCAATGACATTACAGGTTGTTTGGTAACTAGTTACGACATTCAGCCATTTGCTTTTCTTGGTCGGAAAACATTAATAAAAAAATAAAATTAGAACTAATGATAGGGAAACAAATTCTTGGTTCTATATACATGTAAGTGACTTTAGTTGAGTGCTTTATTTGCTGTCAGTTAAACAAAGACGGGAAAAATAAGTAACACTCATTTTTCTGCTTTTTTTTATCTTTATTGTATGCAATCAAAAAATGTATTTAAATTTATATTTAAATAATTAGTTTAACGATCAAACCAAACCTTGCCTTTTTTGTTCTGCTCAATGAAGGTAGCCATCCTCTTGTTTTTATGCCCTTCAGGAATGTTCGTAGTAGCTTCAAGTGTCATGCAAAACTACTTTTCTATCCCGTGTGTTATTCAGTAGATATTTGTTTATTTGGCCTGATAGCTATGTTGCATGTTCATTACCTAGGTACAATTAACACTACGAAAGCGCTGGGAGAGATACCGACATAGCAGAGTGGTACAATCGGCCAGTTTTAGACGTCTCAGCCGCTCATTCTCCGTCTTTACGTCTATTACGGAAGTCCCAAACACAACAGTAAACCAGGTAGTATCCCTTCAAACGTCAGCACCTACGGACCTGAATATATTTTTATTACAGGGAAACTTACTGCGACGTCGTTATATTTAAAAAGGCATTATACTATAAAACACGCCCTGGGTTGACCAAAGAATTTCTCTACCAAGGCACTAACCAAAGTCAACATTTTTCTATGGCAAATATCATAGCTTATTCTTAAAAGTAAAAAGTCCGTTATTAGTCTCTGCCATCAAAAATAGATGCTTGTGTTGCAATGAAATTGTGTAGAGATCGGAGTGCCTGGACGTTAAGGGCTTTTTCAAGTGTCTATACTTTTTGATATATATAGTTTATCAAAAATCTCTGAGTATAGCATATATAATTGACCGATGTGCGGGGCCTGTCAGCGAATGAAAAATATAACATTTTATCACATAATCGGCCTGTCATCCATTGAATTCGCCCGTGTAATATTTTTACGTATGTCACAAGTGTAATATACCCTCGAGCATTTTTCATTGGCTGTGCCAATCAGAAACAAATGTGACGTCATAATATGGACTATGACGTGACGTCATACATTGTGAATGGCGCCGTTTGATTAAGCCCTCTACATTTTGGCTTTAAAATCTGTCAAAATGTACGTTTTCTGAGTTATGTGACAAAAAGTGTCTTAAATTTGTTTTCATTTCATATGAGCTTTTATGAAACTCGTCTCGAAGTTTTAGTTTTTGCTCGCCAAGGCTCGCAAAAGTAAAAGCTCCTTAGACTCGTTTCATAAAATCTCATATGAAATGAAAACTTATTTAAGTTCCTATATATATTACATAATATTTTAAAACAACCATGTATGTCCTAACTACATTGGTTAAACAAAGATGCTGTATGAGAAAATAGAATACACACCCCCCGGTGTAGTGTTGACAACCAACCAGATACATGCAAGACCTTATTTGCTAGTGACCTAGCAGCACCAAGATATGCAATATTGCCTCGAATTCCTCCTTGTCGATATACATGTATATTCAATTTCACAACTATTCAAAGAACATTCTTTAAAATCAATTGTAATTTGCGAGTGGTAGTGTTGCTAAATATCTAGTGATATTGCCTAAAGAAGCGTTTAAAAGCATAATTAAGTGTCATAGTTCTTTATTGGTACAATGAAACCATTTGGAATTATTAAAATACTTAACCATAGATTTAACGCCAAAAAGAAGTACTGAGATAGTTCTAACCCGTAGCTTTAACGCACAGAGACAGGGTTGGATTTCGAAGTAATCACGAAAATCCGTGAATGGGGAATGGAGATACATACCAGTTTAAAAAGTGAATTGCAATTAAGTTGAATCGTTAACAAATTCACATCTTTCGTATATATGCTTTCCGTTGATATGTTTCTCCGACCGTCCAATATATTTTACAAGAATAAAATAACGCCCTTTCATTTTTGTTTAGTATGCTATTCATCATAATTTAGCTTAACCCGTCATGTCATGTCATTTGAAAAAAAACTAGAAAATTCAGGAAGTTTGTTATAGAAACTAATAGGACATTAGCTTAAGAAGTTCTCTGATATATAAAAAAAAAAAAAAAAAAAAAAGATTTTAAGGAGTTTCAATTGCAAGAAATATATCCTATTAAATTCCATAATTCCTTTGTCATACTTTTACAGTCACTCAGTTTTTCTTATTCTGTTTATTTCGTGAATGCATCGTTGTTCTGTCGAGTTAGATATGATTAATTGATGGATGGTTTTGTTTTAATTACTTATTTAGTTTAGATCCTACGTTTTAAATTGTATATGCTAATTTAGAGTTTTTGCACTGCTGAATGCAATTTTTCAATCATACTTGGCACAATATTTTATGGGTTATGATAAGTGATACATAATAACTGGTTAAAGGTTATATTGCTATTTGTTTAATAAACCTTGTTTAGTTTTTGGGAGAAAACATGTTTAAGACTAATGTATCAATTATCTATATCGTTTGTTCCATATATGTTAATTTTTAGCAAGTCAAATCTTTATCCAAGTATTCATATTAAGTTTAACAAATGTTTACATGTTTTAATACAAATCAAATATTCTCTTAATGCATCGTATTGTATTGTATTTTAAATAGGTAAATCGAAAATATTGTTTATCTTAAATAGCTTTGTTCATACACTAGTCTTTAAAGGTCGTTTATGGTGAATACATAATAAATTAGTGTATTTATCATCTGTTTTGATTGCAGAAGATTTAACACATCTTTACCAAAATGTCTTTGTTTTCAGAATCGTCGCTCATCTGCCGTTCCAATATCCAATGGCAATGTAGTTCCGCTTCTGCGCGGTATGATCGTTCGCCGCGAGTCCCGGATGTGACGATATCCATTACGGTATGATGTTGAACAATGTCGTGCCGGGCGTTCCAGATTTTAGTATCTCAGAACTGAAACCACGTAATCTGATTATGCGTCGTTGGTTCCAAATGAAATATTATCACAAAAGACGCAAGTGTGGATAAGGAAAATACATACATGGACCTTCATAAGACGCCCTTCTGTTTCCTGGAGTCACACTGGAATCATCAGCGAGGCGTGGATCGCAAATTAATAACAGCTCCATATGATGTTGACAAAGGTCAGGATTGTGACTTTTCACACCAAAACAAAGCTACACGTGTCTCTACCGACACAAAACTTGGACATTTAGACCAATGACTTTATACAAAGGAGTTCGTAAGTCATTGATGCGTGATAACTTTGGATGATTAACCAAGTAATGCATAACAGGATATGATGTTATGTATTATAGTTACTGAATATGACAATAGTAAGAATAAGATATTTCATATATTCCATACACGAGCCTGACAAAATATTAAATAATATATTTAGCTGAAGCATTCTGTAAAGCGTATTGCCAATGCAATACTGTTCAATCAATTTTATTTTAGTATTGTGAACATGCTTTCTGTATATCATTTGTTCAATTGCGCTGGCAAAATCTTAAATACATGAGACCAGAACTTTTTAGATTCGATTTCTCTTTAAGACAACGTTAAAAATGTGTAAATTTGAATTTAACGATAGCTTATAGTATCAAGTTATCCGCAAGATATTATCAGAATGACTGATCGACTTGCTATTAAATCGTCTGTGTTGTTGCTAAATATATATATATATATTTGTTTGTCATGATTATAGTTAAACTTTGAGAAATCCAGGGACTAGCATGGATGTGTCTGCTGTATATGTTTAAATAATATATCATATTCACATTATTATCTTTGTAGACATACTATTTAAGGGTCTGCTTATCCTTCCTGTTTGCTTTATTATTTTTAGGAATTATTTACTACTAGTAAACATTAAATGCTCGTCTCTTTTTTGAGAAATGTATCAAACTTCATCACAGCAGTTAATAAATGGCAAAATTATTTAAATTTCTACATTTTTATCTGCTGGTATTTTATCGTCAATGTATAACTCAAAACATTTATGTGTGATATTTTTATCGTAACATACAATCGTGAACTTGTATTTTATGTTTTGGCTGCTCAAAATAGTTTTTTGTTTTTCCTCGATCGATTAAAATTTAGGAAATATTACTTTCGGGATTTGTCTTCAAAATATAAGTACACCCAGTGTTACAGATAATGTCTTGCTAACAAGAAATATTTTCTGATTTTCCATTCGAACAAAGTTACTTTCATCTTGTGTTTTGGACATGTTGTCGTTAGAAAATCTACACATTTCACTCTTCAAACATCCCTTCAGAATTAAAAAAAAACCAGGATTGTGTTAATAGATTGACAAATACGCCTATAATGTATTGCCAAAAGGTGACGATAATGTAAGACAGAGAGTAGCAGTTGCCATGGTTACAATTTGACATATCGGTTATCTGGTATGAAATCAAAATAAGGTGCTTTCGTAGAGGCATAATTTCAATTTCAGGGCCAAGAATTATTGTAACAGTTATGCTAATAATTTAACGACCATCCAAATAATTGCTATTTTTAGCGACTTTTCAAATCCAAGTTATCGCATTTGTTTTATTTCACATGGCAATATGTATGTATAAAATAATGTACTTTCATGTTTTAAATTCAAATAAAGTCTTCATATTATTCTTTGTTAAATTTCGTTTTTGTGGATCTTTTTTTATTACATTTTACGAGTTAGAACTAGGCTCGCTATTTTTGGCGCATTTTCAATTATCAGCTGCGAGAGCGCTGTACCATCTAAGATCAAAATATATAGTTTGGCATATTATAGTTGACTTAATTCAGTTAAAACCCTTTATTTTGATGTTGATTAAATCGTATTTCTTGTAAACGAATCATGTTATTAATGACAAGAAATTTTGACAGAAATATGTTCAATCTGTCCCTCTGATAACAAATAAAGACATGATACATTTTCTGAAGACATTTTATTAAAGAAGAAAAATATACTTTAACATATAAAAAATGTACATACAATCAATGAATGAATAATGCGACGCCAGAAAAACTCAAAACGAGCTAATTGTACGCAAATTTTGCCATGGAAAATTATATCTTGTATTTCATATTTTACATTCATTCTTGTAGACGCCGTTCAGTTATTCGATTTATTGAAAAAAAATCTTTTTTTTTTTGAAAAAAAGACAAAACACAAAAAATCACTTTTGAAAAAAAAGAAAAGAAATAAAAACTTTGTTATGAATGAGGTATATCACAAATAATACATGTAATAGAAAAGTGTTATAGAAAATGAATATCAGCTCATCAGAATAGTTTCTGAGTCATGCGTGTATTCACAGCTTAAACTAGTATTATCGAAACAGACACCATTGTTCTATCCTTACATGAATAGCTCAACACCCTACATGTGTATGTTAGCACTCGTCGAAAGAATTATGGATTAAGAAAAAAAGAAAGAAACGTTTCATTGAAATTTTCCATTTTCTTTGTTGCTCCAAGTATCATAAAACATAACGAGAGCCATCCGAACTCCGTGACAGAATAACCGCAACACCTTTCTTCTTGAGATTCAATTCACACGTGTATGCTTGGTGTCATTGGAACTGGATTCTGGAAAGAAAATTTAATATGTGATATCTCTTATTATATGGCAAATGTCGCCTTCAATGTATTTGATAAAGTGACACTGGTAATACAAATATATTACCTGTCAAAACTTTCATTAAACTCTAGGTGATTAACGTTTTTACGCACCTATGTAGATGTTATAATATTTCAGATAGCAAATATATTATTCTGCTACGGAAAATATGAACAAATACGCGTTATTGTTATCAAGACAGCACATGGTTATTTCAATTGGTGCCAGTAGGAAAAAATACATGATTATTTTTTAATAAATTTTATTAAAGTACAAAGATGCGTTTTATGGTATTTATATTTACTTTTCTTAGTAACGCTGTAGGAAAACATTATCAATTTCATTCGCATATGACATCAGTGTATCTTGAACTTACTAAAACATTCCGAATCCCATATCATTTCCAGTAAGAGCATTGAAGTACATCAATCTTTGCAGGGCATTGCCTCCCGTGCCTCCCATACCTCCCATGCCTCCCATCATTGGACCAAGGCCTCTCATCATCATGTTCCATCTCATCATATCTCGCATCATGTCGTTTCCGCTCATCATCAGCCATGGTGCCATACCTGCCATCATTGGGTTAGGTCGAGTTGGCATCGCACCTGCGTTTCCTACACCGGGAGCACCGGCGGGCTTCATCAACCCACCTTGAGTACCTCCTTATCAAAATAAAAAGTGTAGTGCATTAATATAGGACTCATCATATCCACACTGTGGAAGAGAGTTCCTTCCTAACACAACCCACCGTAAGGACTAGATATTATTTTCTCTATTGATCATTCACCGCCTCATTTAAAAGGTAACTGACATTGTTTGCGTTGTTATAATTTGTATTTTTTTGATTTTGTTTATACTTTCTTAAAGGTAGAACATGCTTCTATAGACATATTAATAAGTAAATTTATCCACGATAAGTTCCATTCGGAACACGATACCTGTCCTATATTAATACAATTTCATTTCATAATAGAAAATATGATATATTCAATATCACATAATATAAAAAAAAACATGCATAACCATTTATTATCAAAATTTGTTTTGGCTGGGAAAGGTTTTATTACATTCTCAATCACTGGTTAGAGTATCAGATAAAGATATTTAATCTACAACATATCTAGAAAAGTCAACAAAAGCATGTACGAATCTACAACACCGTACTTGTAAATAAGTAAATAGCTAAAAGGGAAATATAATTGTATAATGTTACCTCAGGTCGTAAAAATTCGATCAGGATCTTCTTCCAACGCGATTACAGATAAGGCATCGTGTCATGAATTTACATGCTGGATAGTATACGTCTTCTCAACATGCTTTGTAATATATGTATATTCGAAATCATAAATACATTTTATAGTTGTAAATACATTCATGCAGCAAATAACAAAAGTAGCGTGTTTTGGTCTCCTATTAACGTAATGAAGTATAAATGATATCATAGATATCTTACATATTCCGTATTGTTATTTTCACAAACCTGAAATAATTTCCTTAACATGATAAAGAGACAAATTCGAACACGCTGCTTAAGTGTAACGCTTCCACGGCAATGTTATGGAAATTGAAGACGAATACACCTCTCTGTTGATATTTTCTTTATTACCGTAGATCGCCGTAAACAACTACAAATACACAAAGAGGTCGCTAAAGTGAAGAAGTGACAGTCTTTTATACGTCCCAGACGTAAAAAGGTCACTAGAAAGGCGAGAAAAACATCTCATCTCCTCGCGGACATCTGTAGTCTGTCGAACGTTTCTCTAACATTTTTTTCACGGAGTGCGGTGCGACTAAAAACTGGAACGGATGATAGAAAGGAATTTTTCTGGGAAAAGTCACTAAGTCGCTTGGGAGGCGTAATATTATGCATAACACAATTCATGTTTTTCGATGTAAAATTCAATTTTTCAACACAAGGAAACTATATGAGAAATAAACATACATGTATTTGAGCATTTACATTTAAGACTGAACAGAAGTCTTGCACATTTTAAAAGTTTAGACGTTAAAATATTTTATAAATAAAGTAGTTAACCATCCACAATAAATGAAGTAAATTCATGGTCTTAACATTTAGCCTAATATTGATAGAAAATACTGTTACGGAATGGTAATTATTTGGGTATGGTTTGTATACACTTTGTATACCATAATGACATCCATGTTTCTGTCTGTAGGTATGAAAGTATAATATTTCCCTAATTAAAAAATAAAACTTATGAATTTTTCGTATTATTTGACATTTGACCAGCTGACGCGAATTTGATTTAACTTTTATGTTATTTTGAATGAAAACAGTGTAAAAACACAGTAACATATATTGATATGACTGTTCCCTTTCCAGTCACCAAACACATCAAATGAGGTATGTTTTTGCAACAACAGTGACAAAGAACCTTTACATTTCACCGGTATGACAAATAGAATCTATTTGATATATATAGGTTGACAGTTCACAATTTCTTCACAGTTGTGTTAAAAATTGAAAAGAAAACATTGATAGGATACGCATGTTATTGACATTGGTGGATCGCTTCTTCCTAAAGACGCGATGTCCCTGGTGTGATATCGTCTCTTCTGCAGAAGAAAATATGAAATATATCATATTTTTCTGATCTTTCATATTAACAACAGGAAGTGCATACTTTTTTATGACAGATAATTTTGCTACTGAAATCAAATGTATATGCAGATTATTTAAACAGAGATTTACAAACACATTCAAAAAAGGGATGATATTTGTGGATACTGGTTAAATTAAAATCAAATAAACCGTTTAGGAACAAATTTGCATGTAGGACTAATGTACAATTTTTTGTTTGAATGGTGTTGTATTATATATGTATGAACATGTATCAGATAGGTCTTCGGAACTAAACGCTTACATGTACTCCATCGTGTGTGAAACATTAAATTTAACGGTATGAAAATATTCATATGCACAGATTCTATTAATAGTAGTTTACTCGCGTAATTATACCGCAAGAATTACAATGAATATGTTTACCTCATTTTGATAATCCCTCCAAGAAGGAAAGAGCGGCCAACTGCCGGAAGCCAATGCCTTGACCCATGCCTCTGCCTCCTAAAAGGTTTCCCGCCATATTCATTTGTATCACTTCCTGAAGAGTGTCGGGCATATTTCCTGACAAAAACATCGACACTGCAACTGGGTTATTAAACATTGAAGCAAAACCATACGCAGAGTTTGCAGATGATGGCGCTTGTGGGATTTTTTGTTTTCCCCACATAGATTTCTTATTGTTGTTGTTGTTGTTTAAAATCCGTTGTTCAGGCTGTCCACCACCTGGGGAAAATTGAGCATGTTAATGTGGATATATCGATGTGAATATATAAATATATGTATAAAAAGAAATACAAAAAGTGTATAAGTATATATTTATGATAAAGAAATATTAATACATAAAGTATAGTATTATAATGGATTGCTTATATGATAACAAGAGATAAATATTTCGAGATGGTTAAAGTAGACACTGAAACATGGTTATTTGTCAAAGAGTATGAAAGGAAAAGTATTATGGAAAAGGATATGAATTAGTATGAAAATATAATATAAATGATTGACTTAAGGGGATAGAAAGCAGTTCGTTGAAAAGTGCATGATTTTATATTGTATATAAGTAATTTATATACATGCGTAAACATAGATATACAAAAATGATATGTGGAGGAAATAAATAAGCGTATACTACAGGGTTAAGTGGTGTGAAATGTCTTTGCTAAAACTGCTAACACTGGAGTTCATGCAGATGATGAAAGACGCTAGACGAATATGTTTGTCTTTAATCCTAGTTGTACATTCAATAGATTGCCGCATGTCAGAAGAGGTTAGGGAACAGTGAATACTTGTTGTTGAAAGAGATATTGCTTCCTACAATCTTGAACATCAAACCCATCTTTAAATTCCTTTAGTTAAGTGGGCTTTCGGAAACCTGATGAATAAATAATTTTACATTTTAAGTTTACATGGTATCAGTATTTCTTTCTTTCTTGTAAACCATGTGCGGTCTTGTAGTTAAATATGATCTTGACCGCAAAGATTTTCAACGTTTTCGAGGTGATTTACATCAATATATCGGCAAACGATAACTGTGGTTTACTGCTCGATATATATCATATATATCAGTATAGTGACTGTCGCACACGTGAAATCTGTTTTCTTTTCAAACAAAACCATAAAATAACCTGTTATATGATCTCGTAGTTATATAATGACATGCTAGCAGTCATCGTATGGATGTTATCATCATAAAATGAAACATTTTTTATAATACACAAGTCTATTTTTTGCTTTTATTCCAAATGTATTTACGCCTGAAATAGTGTTGATATGTATTTAGAAGATTCGACTGTCGGATATGCGGCATTCTGCTGTTCTACTGACAAAAAGCAAAATAAAGACTAAGTCTAATAGCAAAGCTACTGACTACAATTGCTTTCATTGAAAGCCTTGCACATCACGCAGACATTAATCTTTGAAATCATTCTGGTGGGCTCTTGCCTTTTTTGTATAAAGACAGAAACATGGTATATATTGATAAAAAAGAACTTGCTCAATCAAAATGAAAGAAGATTGCGAGCAAATATATAGGTCATATCATATGATTTAACCAAATCAAAGAAAGAAAACAAAATCCGTGTAAATGTTGATTAATTCATATAAGTAGATTTCGATGTACGTTCTCGTGTAAACGTAAAAAAGAAACATAATATACCATATCAAAATAGACGGCAGTCGTCATGATTTTCATTTTACATAGGAAAGAAGAACGTTAAATATTCCGTTATTTACAGCAGGCTGTTATCACATTGTTAGGAGGTATTGGCGAGGACGATATACGATTTATAGCAACTGCGATAGAAAAGCCTGGCCATGTAAATGTTTCATTAGGGATAGCAAATAACCCTTACAAGTTAGCCCAAAAGAACAGAGAAGGCGGGAATGTTTATAATATGACATCGTATATCACATAATCAAATATTCATCGCAGATGAAAAGTCGGTAAAGCAAAACAGAAAATCAATTATTTGTTTTAGTTTTATTTAAAAGCACTCACAAGGCAATACGACTAAGCAAATATGCCCATCTCATAATTTGTGTTAATAGTCTCATTTATGTAAATATATACTGCCTCTATATAAGTTTCATTATTTGGTTGTAACTCTTTATACACAGTTGGGTTGATTTGTGGACTTTTGCTTTTTCATAGCGAAAGACGAAATCACAAAAAGTTATGCGGCAGACATTGTTTCAGTATTGATACACTATACAAACTTTCATTTTGCTATTAATCCTATGCAGATTATATGTTTTCTGTACAGGCAATTAACAAAATTGTGAGATGGGTAATGTTGGAGCCTCTACGTCACTTTCTAGCATACCTATAAATACTTTCCTTTTTTAGTCTCATTGTGTGTTTTAAGTGGAAAGTCATGTCGACGAAGAATTGTTATAAACATTTTCAATAAGAAATTTCAAATACAAATAGATCACAATAGGTCCATGCTTGCAAGCATCCTCATCTGAAGCATTTTGTTCATGAAGTTATTACCGCCCCCATTTTTGGCGCCGCCCATCAATGGCATTGGTCCACTTCCTTGCATACCGGCCGGCATACTGCTCGGCATACCGCTCGGCATACCGCTCATCATTCCTCCTATTCCTCTTGGTGTGGGTCCCATACCACTCATTGCCCCAAGTCCTCCCATACCACCACCTAACATATTCATCATTAAAAGAGGATTTTCGATTCCCATAGCGTCCAGCATTCTCATCTTCATGATAAACGGGAGGGCACCACCCATTTTAGGTCGAGCTGAAAACAGCGAGTTTTGGCCGGGCATTCCCATACTCATTCCCATTGGCGGCATGCCCATCGGCATACCCATCGGCATCCCCTTACCGCCTCGATTCTTCATCATATTCATCAGATCAATCATGCCGGCACCAGATGGCGGGGTGTTACCAACGGCTGCTGTAACGAACAAACGTACAAAAACTGTGAGAAACTATGGAAGACTGATTACAAACTGATCTGAAAAAGTTTTTCATTATTTTTATTTGTTTTTCATCTTTATAATATTTCATTAAAGTTACAGAAGGTAATGGTTTCTTCTCAGGTTTCTGTTCTTATTTACTATGAATTAAAATCAAATATTAACAAATGACAGTTTCTTTGTTTGATAACGAAAAAAGATAGGTTAGATGGATAAAAAGGGTAAAGGTTTTGTTTAAGAATTCTGACAAATTTTCTTTCCGAGAAGACTGTGAATGAAACTATCTCGTTGCATGGTTGACATATGATTTATTTGAGATTGATTAATATTAAATTACATTTTATTTTATTTTACTTATTTTGGTTGGACTGTTCAGTTCATTTTATCAGATTTGTTTTTATTGCTATGGCATTTTGTAAACAAAAATCGAATGCCAACATATTTACTATAATGTTAATTTGAAGTTTCAGTATATCTAATGTATTCATCATTTGAAGTTTCAGTATATCTAATGTATTCGTCATTTACACCCATATTTGTGTTGTCTAGGACGTCGCGCATTTATGTTTCAATGTGTAACATACATATAAATACTGTAAATCTTTTGTCTTTTGGAAGGTATATTTCAATGTAATGCAAAAAATTAACAAATCAAAATATGCTTTTTACAGAATACGTAAATGGATTATTTATTTGTTGTGCAATATTAATATTCTGATTCTATTCTAGAATTGTATCTATCTTCAGCATGTTACTATTTGATATCACAAAACAATTTGAAGAGTTTGTTCAGTTAAGACTTAATTGAATACATTTAGTGGAACTTATTGCTGGTAGCAATTCTAATATCATTTAACAGACAAAAATTGAACCTCTTAAATCGATCGTATTCACGTCATCAAAAGTATACGATTCTTTTGTGTGAAAATATAACTGGTGGCCCTATTGAAACTAATGAATGTCTTTATATATATACACGCACGTCATTATTACAGTACATGTGTTGTTTGCTATATTTGATTTAATGGCTGATTTTAACGATTGACAACGCCTTTCAAACATATAATAGAATTGATGTATTTAAAAATCTTAGGTACAAAGGGGAGGTAATTTAACAAAAAAATCATAACGATAAGCAAAGTACATGTATATCTTTCAGTATATTTATTATTTTAATAATATATCATATGAACATTAGGATTTTATTTTTGTTTAATTTACTATTTTTATGAAGTAGCATGTATACCGGGAAACACGCTTGGATTGGTCGCGAAGTTTCGAAATTTTCAGTGTAAATTAAAAAAGAAATAAGGTAGCAATATATCCCGGCATACACACCACTTTTCGCATTTATTTGTCTTAATTCTATTTATTCTCATTTTTCAGATCATGCTTACAAATTAAATATACAAAAATAATAAAAAAAAAAAATATATTTTATTTTAAGCTATTTTCTTAAGTCTTAATACATTTTTATCTGTAAACCGTCCATTGTGGCTCGTAGAGATAAAACAAATGTGTAAGACATGATTTATATACTAATGTGTGTAATGTATATAATCAGGAAACATTGCTACTTACCACAAATTGTAAACCAGCGCGCTTCTAAACTTCAACGCATAACGTCAAGTCACGTGGACATCTCGCGGGATTTTGAATCGCCCTCGCTCGAAAAAGTTATATATTGCATTATAAGTCCAACTTTCAACAGCACATGATGTCTGTCACGTAAATAGAGTTTGTAATATATATAAAATCGATAACTTGTTGGGATAGGACTACGTAGAGACAATTAAATGTGTTTTTATCAGATGATTTTAGTCGATATACAATCAACAGTTTACGTATCATATCATATTGTTCTTCTCCGTGTCAGTAATGTTGACACAATATTTGGTTAACAAAAAACTAAGAACCGATAGTATTATATGACGTTTATCCTTTTAAAGGATACTTACACCAGGAAAGATTCATTTAAAATGCACATGTTTATCAAGACATTACTGAAATCGTTCTTTTTATATGCTAAGTTGAACAGAAATGCGTTTAGTATAGGAAATTTTAATTGAAGGTTCGTGTCAAAATTAGAAATGTTTGATGTATATTTATACATTGATTTTGAAAGTTGATCCCTTTTTTTATTTGCATAACGTTTCATTCTGTGTGCTGCCACAGATAATATATTGTGGTTAACGTGCGTTTTTATGACTCAAACGGAACCTAATAGGCTGTTATGCAGTTCTATAAACGTTAAATTGTGATTTTAACAGAATTTATTTTTTAAATATAGAATTACATTTATTGAACCTGTGAATGGTCTCTATGTAATGTTTCCTTTGTTCATGTTAAGTTTAATTGATTTTGGATTGCATTATAGTTTTGTTTACATGTTAGTATACTTTTATTGTATTTCAGTATAGGTAAATGCATTTTGTAAAGCTTTACTTCAAGTAAGCATTTTTATTTTTTGTCTTATTTATAAAAAGCAATCTAGAAAATTGATGTTAAAGGTATCTGTAGAGAAACAAACTTTTTTAAACTAAAATTAAAAGTAACGAAAACATAAAAAAAATGAATATCTATCAGAAAAATCCAATTAAAATTCGAATTTATACTATGTATTCAATTCGAATTTATACTATGTATTCTTCTAAAGCAACAGTTTAAAACACGATTCGGGGATTTGTTTTCCTCCAGATATATAATTCTTGTTGGTGTGTTATCTCTTTATTGTTGAAAAAATGTTAAAGATCTGCTTTTGTTTTGAAAATAATAACAAGTGTATAAATAGTTCTGATATCTTGAAATATTTCTTTTAGCATTTTTAACTCATCATGTATAATTGTCATGATATACCTAATGAATCCATTTGGAATTTCATGTTAAAAGGTAATCATATGTACTTTTTAATTTCAAAGTAATTGATATTTATTTATTATATGGATCTTATTCATTCCTCTTTATCATTGCTATGTTTAGAATAATCTGAGTGAGTTTCATCCATACATTGATTTAATTCCTTCAATGTGATGGCCTGTTCGCTGAAAACCATCATGTTGGTAGTTAAATATCGGAATTAGAAAGGCCAACATCAAAGTTTCATTCAAGTTCAATGGAATGCAATCCTTTTACAAATACCAATTAAAAGACTCCTTACGTTTCAAAAGCAGATAATGCTATTCCTATGGTTGTTACGTAGTCTACGTGTTTTTTTCTATTTTCCGAGCCCGCTACTACAAATAATTGTCTAACCTCTCGAATATCTGCTTCTGTTCTGTTTGAATTTTAATTATAAATATATTACGTTGCCATTTATAGTTTTGTTTTTTAACATCAACTTAAGTAAAATATTAAACAGTTATCCTTTAGCCAAATTAATCGATTAACGATTATTTAAGGATTAATTTTAATATATTTTTCATGTTATGGAGTCATAACACAAAAAAAACGGAGTGTACTCTAAATTAACCGCGGAGCGGTTTGTGATAAGAGTACATTCCGGTTTTTTTGTGTTATAGCTCCATAACATAAGAAATATATTCAAGTCAATCCTTCTAACTTAATATACTATACACAATCTCTGTGGAAATCCACTTGTATTGATGGACTTTTTTCTCTTAGAAATTATTACGCCGCTGTATCAGACAATCAAAAGCGACGTTACAAACGGCGACGCCATTTTTTTAATGGTATGGGCTGAAAAAATGTATGTTTAAGCCAATGAAAATGCGTGTTACATGCAAGATTAAATTATCTACAATTTATACGTATCTTGACATTTTCTTATGGCATATGTTCTTACCGAACCTGTATTTTATTGAAAATAATTATTTCATATCTAAAGCTCAATTGTTTTAAAGAAACTATTTCTTATCTAATCTAAAGCTCGTTTAGTATATGTCAATCGTTCTTTTTGTAAAGTGTTTATTGATAGGCCAAAAAATGATATGTGTGTTTTATTATGATGTCATGTAATGCAAAAACAGAAAATAGATAAATTAATTATAATAAATAAAAACAATGCGTTACGGTTATCACTGAAATATGTGTTTGATGTCAGTCTATGTTACGTTATACAGCATGTAAACATAATCTCTTTTATGTGAGCCGATATTTTTAAATATATTTTCTATATATTATTTCAATCTTCGAATTATATTTTTAAAAGACATATTATACAATCTGTAAACAAAATATATATGGATTAATTCAACAACATATTTACGAATATATGACATTCTGTTTGAAGCAAAATTAATGTATTAAGCTGGATTAATTTATACACAATATATCTTTGATCGTACATGCCTCTCATGATCATATGCTATGCTGTGATTGCTAGTCTGAAAACACATGAACGATTTTGTTGCTGTAAGTTACCTTACATAACAATAATAGACCAGGTTGTCCTTGCTGCCGTTGGTGGAACGGGTATTCCTTAACCAGCTGTCAACTTCATTGCGGTTCATTGATTCCTGGTGATGTTGTTTTTATTCCGGTAGCCTATACTTCTAAAGCGCCGATTTGTGTTTTATGAAGAAACCAGATAGTGCTAAATAGTGAGTTAAAGTGTGATTCCTTTCATCTTTTTTTTTAAACCAGTTCCGTTATACTTTTTAAAATCTTCACGATTCAAGTTGATACTGAACAGAACGTCCATCGCGTCATACGTTTAACGTATGCTTTAGAATAGTCGCTTAGTATTGAAGTCGCTTAGACTATTTTGATGATATGAAATACATGGCAAACTTTTTACAATAATTGTAAAACTTAGTACTTTGCAAACTTACAAGGCGGCTAATGATGCTAGCACATTTTATGAAAACAAAGCAAAATAATAAAATTGGATCCGCTCATAGAATGGACTGGAATATGATTCAACACTTATTTTTTTAAACGTCATATATTGTACAACATGAAACGTTTGTGAGCACTTTTTGTCGAGGTTTTACGATTACATGGTATTTCATGGATACAAGCTTTCGTAATATTTGCGCGTGGAAAAAAATCAGTTAAAGAATAATTATTCGATATACCAATGTGTCTGCGAAAACCTTGAATTTATACATACAGCAAACGTTTCATGTTATGCGTTATGCAGGATGATGGCCAATTTCAGCTGCCGTTGGAACGAGACAAATTACATTAAGAAAGCAAAGCAAATATACATGCATAGAGGTGTCATGGTTGCAGCAAACACATAAAATAAAACAAGCAAGAAGCAAAATTTACAACATCCGTTTACATTTTAATCATTTTTTTTACGACAGCACAAACACATACATGTACAAACAATATATACATACAAACTGAAAAAAGTAATCGATGAGTAAAGCGCATGGTGTCAACACATTATTTCTATTAACAGGAAAGAAAGTATTTACATAAATCCTTCACCCATGGCGCTTAACATCATCAAGTTTCCGAGAGAACCCATTTGACCTCCACGACCACCTCCTTGCCTCATTAAAAGATTGTATAAAACCATGCCCCTGAGGTTGTCATTGCCGTTCATCATAGCCATCAACGGGAGAGTGCTGCCCATGCCGCCTCCGCCTCTATTTCCCATGCTGGACAGAGCGGCCATCAGAGCGGCGTTTTGGCCTGATCTGCCAGGGGATGCAGTGCCAGAACGTGTAGCTGCAGGATACAGAGGCATACACACATATACATATAAGCATAGCAAAAGCATTGACGTGTACACATACATCAGTGACGTTGGCATTTGCAAAGCAGATGTTGATTGCGTGATGAGACTCATGCTGTAATGCATTTCATGTTTATGCTATCAGTCGTTTCGATATGTTCCAATGCAACATCAAATGTTGTAGCAAGTTTTATGTTATATGGCAAAGATAATCCCTATTTTTTATCAAAACAAAATCTCAACCATTTATGTTCTTAGTTCCGTCAGCACACAACTCGTTAAACTGTTTCCTACATGAAAATGTACCTATGATTTATATCTTTCCGCATTATGTAATGACTTGTCATTTTGTTTTCAATATCAAATATTGTAAACATTGTGTGCACAATAATATTAAATATAATTACAAAACGAATTAATTGCTCCACGAAATATATGCTATTTTGGTTTCTTGACTGCATGTTTACTAACAATGAAATCAATAATCTTTAAGATCTTTAAAATTAGTTATTAGTATATATTTGTAAGTCAGCTACCGTTTAACAATTTGCATTACATGCTTTACACTTCACTACATTAAGACTAGCTTGTGTGTAAATAATCATCGGTACCTTGGCAGAATTCACATAATGTTGATTCATTAAAATGGCATCATTGGAAGTAATAATGCGTAATTATGTTTACCATGAATGTTGATGTGTTGCCATTGGTGTTTTAGTCATGCTACATATATACAAACATTAAATTAATAAAAGAGTTAACGAAGAAATCGATTATATCAAACTACCACATCTAACAAGTTTGTAATTTAAGCATAAGCTAAAAACACCTATAACAACTTCAACTGATGCAGATTGATGTTAGTATTTGGTTTAAATGGATAAATTGATATCAATATGTTCATGAGTAAAAGCAAGCACTAATAAAGCAGGCAAACGTCAGGCAATATTTAGATACAAAAAGGCATTTATTTAACATAAACAATGATTCTGAACAACTGGACACACTTCACATGAAAATAAATACTATGCGAACAAGAATGATATGGACAGACAAATGGACGAGGAACACTAACGGATCGCACACTTTCTTGTGGCCTTTTTGCAGGTTAATTTGATTGTCTATTACGCGACACGATGTACAAAGGAACTATCACCAGTCACAGGGTTGTCTTAAGATCGGACAAAGTTCATATCATAGTCTACATTCCAAAGAGTTCCATTCCGAGGAGGTTGCTCATGAGAAGTGGCTCCAAACCACCCATGGCACCGCCGGCACGACGGTTGTTTTGGGACAGCATACGGAAAAGGAATAAATTTTGCATCATGTCATTTCCGGAGTTGGCTGCCATTAATGGCAGCATTCCACCATTTCCAAAAAGGCCTCCTGAGCCTGCTGCACCCCTGCCTGCTGACGCGCCGCCTGTTGTTGGCTGTGCACCTGGAATAATTCATTTATTGCAAACATAATTTTCCGAATACGGAAAACAATACTGTCCTAACTGAGGTTTGTCGCCTAACAAGTATTCTGCCCTTTTTGCATGATTAGTTTGTTGGGGGGAAAAGGCAAAAGATTAAAAGCAAAGGAAGTACTAATGGGGGGTGTACCGTGCAATACACATTTCATGTTAATAATATAAATGGTTATACTCGTGCATAGCAAATATATTGTTCAATTTACGCAAAGCTATACTGTCTGCGTTTAATACGTAAGAACATTAAGCGTTATCGAAATATATCATAACATATATGTAATATATATATACAGAAGGATACAAGCTTTAATCAATATTAATTGCCTTAAAACCAAAAATAAAAAGATTAGTTAGAAGAAATTGGTATGGTGTTAAAAAAAAGTTAACTGCTTAGAGAAATATACATCTGAAGTGATACCACGTTGAATTGACATTTGCAACTTTTTATTGCAACATTAAATAATGATACTGGCGATTCTTGGAATATTATAGGCAGCGAACATGACAGGTAAGCAGGCGATAAGAATTGCGCACGACTTCAAAGATCCCCTATAGTGTCAAGGAGCATCAGGTCAACAAGGTTGATGCCACCGTAAGCACTTTGTTGTGACCCTCTAAGCATTTGAAGGTACATCAGCATCTCCAACCAATTATCATTGCCCATTATCAGAATAGGAAATCTGGCGGATGACCCTTGAACTCGACCACGCGCGGCCGACAAAGTTGCTGTTGCATATCTTCGAGGCACAGCCACGCTCCCTGAAATTCATCCAGGACAAACTATGTATTACTCTGTACCAACGAGTTATCTGACTTTCTACGCATATGAACTCTTAATTTGATTTGTTTCGTCTTTTGATGCCTTATTTTTGGTATCTAATTATTTTTAAATAAAATAAACAAAACTTAAATTTTGTATAACTGTTGCCGCATTTTGTAGTTAATCTATGTTTAAATGAAACAAACAAAATTTGAAATATAATAGTTGGTTATTTGAATTTAAATTAATTTTCATACTTTTTAAGTTAAAAACATGAACAAATGAAACAATTTTCCTTCATAAATCATTACATTTCTGTTAAAAATGTGCTTGAAATTATCAATATTAACGTTATCGGTTATATGATTTTGTCTAACTAATAATCTATACTACTTTAAATGAGTATAGTTACTATATATAGTATAATCTAATAATGTTTATATTTAAAAAAGGAAAATGAGAAAAAAACATTATTTGCATAAGCATTATATATCTCATCATTCCTTACTAAGTCTAAATTACTATGGTACAGATATTTCTACATTTCATGAACAATACATTCGTTTGCCTAGCTGCAGGAGTATAAAGAAAATCTTTGCTTTGCGGACTTTGACGAGTTGACTTATCATAGATAAAAAGGTGAACTTCTAACGGATCCAGTAGACCTGCAGGCTATACCTAAAAGAATAGATGACCCAAATAGACCCAGGGATACTGCTGCACGTCACTCAAGATGACAGATTAAGAGGTACCGTGTTCATTTATGAGTGGAAGAATCATAATCTTTGTCAGCGCTGACCGTGTAACTTTATCGCCTGTCAACTACCACTGTCAGTTCGGCCGCCGTCCCAGAATGCATCACTTTTTAACAGGTAGAAAATATCCAGGTAATTGCAGCGCTCTTGTTTTCACGGAAATTGGCCTCATTCCGTCTGTCTCAATCACTCATGCGGGATGACAACAGATTACACATGCCATATATATGCAGTTTATCCTATCAATAGTGTGGCATATCAGATGAATATTGTCGTCTACAGTCATATTTAATAAAAACAGGCATACATATGCGTGTTTTTATTATTGAATCCTACCTCGTAATTGAAATTATTCTTTAACAGAAAAACTACATGGAATATATGTAATGCATGCATTCATTAACGACATTTCCATGGTTTTCGAACGAAATTTATATATTTCTAATATACTATTAGCGCACATATGAATAAACTATGCTAGATATTTTTTACGAACTAGAAAGAAGCATGCTATAAAGATGTTAAACCACGCCCATTGTATAAGTTGAGCATTGCGCATGCTCGGCGACACCTACCTTGTGAATGTACTTGAGCAACGGCTACACACAGCACGAGGGCGATGGCAATGTATGAATTCATTGTCTTTATTTGGTCTGAAAGAGAAGACGAATACACATGAAAAGATAATATTAAACAACATGATATGTCTTTATTTGTCACATTGTTAATTGTTATTACTAACATTCCGACAACTGAGGTGAATTATTAAGTAATTCACAAAACATCGAGAGAAGAAAAGGTCTTTTCGTAAATAAAATTTCTGAGATTTGAACTGAATTATTATCTTGTTACATGTCAATATAAATTTATGATATAATATATTATACAAAACACCAAGACTAATTTGCTAGCACTTTCGCCCATATTGGGGCTGTTCCGGCGATTTCAAGATGGGCAAAAAGGGTGAATTATAGTCTTCGTGTTTTGTTTTATACACAGTTTTATATTTAAAACTATTTATCGCTATGTTATTATTATACATTTTAATATATGATATATACGATTGAATTTTGCATGTGTTTTTTATTTTTGTTTTTATCCTTAGAATTATACTTATATATTTATAGTTTGAAATGTTAAAGTATAATGTTGATTAATTGCGTTTTATAAACTTATTAATAGTTTCATAAGAAACAAATTTGCAAAACAATTTATAAAGCATATCAGTAAAATTATTTATACACTAAAAAGGAAAAACGCAGCGTTGGTACATGTTCTTTCCTCGGTCAAAGTTCAAACAAATGCGTAATAATTTTTGTAGTATACCAACTATCAACAGCTTGACTGATACAGATTCTGAGCCTGTATATAAGATTATTTACACTTGTCCAATCGTTACAATAAGATATGTATTTTACAACCAATTTGTTTGCTATTGTTAATTTTTTGCATCTTTTACGCATTTTGTTCTATGGTTTAGTTTAATGTTTTCCTTTTTAGAACGTCTGTTTTAAGGGTTCGATGGGCCGTAAAATAGTGCAATATTCAACAATCGTTTGTTTTATAAATATATTTTTATGGTATGAGATCATCCAAAAGACGTTTATCTGGATGTTATGAATAAAATTTAACTACAGGTTGATAACCTCTATGGGTTCGATTACCTACTTACAATTGTTAGGAACATATAGTTAAAAGTGCTTTTGATATGCATTTACAACAGAATACATTCTCGAAGTATTTAATATCTTTTTAGCCTATAACTTTCATATAAACATTACTTGATATAGTTAATAGACAACGGTGTGTATTAAATTGTTTAACTATCTGCTATAACACAAATGGAATGATAAAAATGTATGTCGGTAATAAAATATAATGTATTTCGATATAAATATAAATGTAGCAAGGCACATTGTTTAAGTAAATAACAAATAAATCCAATGGGAATAATGAAGATACATAAATATATATTTTTTGAAGTAAAGATCCAGCAAAAAAAATGTATTTACGTATGCTTACTAGAAAAACAAATCTTCTGCAATGCTGTATATAAATACAAATAATGCACGAAATCTAAAACTAGTCACTAAAACCACAATAGCAAGCGAAGATATACAAACTTATGATGTTTCCACAGAAAAGGAAATCCTTGCGATAAAAACACAACAGAATGTTCCAGCAATATCAAATAGTATGTTAATTTCTCTACATTATAGAAAGTGTACTTACTTGGTAAACGGTACTAGCAGCCTAATCCAAGAGGTAAAACACCGGTGCGATTCGGAAGTCTAGTGTAGAGCTGGAAGTTGCTGGGCAGTCTGTCCTTTCTGCACGTCGACTCGGCATATATAGGCACAGGCACTCCAATATGCAAATGAGCTCGAGACAATGGAGAACTTATGTTATTAATGGTGTCTATCACGTGACTATGCTACGCTTTGTGTCTTGCGATAGGCATGTTCTGTGCTGTGCTCGCGGCTATGACAAACTTCGTGACCCTGCCAACATCATAGCCATTCCGTAAAACCATATGACATGTCATAGCAATTAATTTGTGTTGGCATTTAGGACAAATATTTATCAAATGTATAGTGCAACTCTGTAACAGTTTCTATGTATCTGTGATTTATCTGTAACTTGTTATTTAATGAAAAAATGCGAAAATATTTCGTGAGAAAGAAACATTCCACAATCATCCCTGAAACAACATATGGCAAGACAATGAACCCTGACCTCTAATGAGGTAAACGCCGTGTACAAATTATTCGTAAACATAACCAGACAATTCGTTTTAGGGGGAACTAATCTAATATTTTGTTTCCTTAAATTTTAAGACCAGCTTCGGTATCATTGTTTGATATCTTCATGTATCAATAATATACACTCAAAAAGTAAGTTTTTGGTTAGGTGATTGATATATACCAATTAACCGCTTAAACACTAAGTGTGTAAACAAGATATATTTTATTTAACAATAATAAATGCAATTCAAACTATGAATTTCCATTTATATCATACACGTGTTCTCGATAACACATACTCCTTTCAGTGAAAAGCTGAAATAGTGGCAACTGTTTACAAATTAATGAAATATAAGGAATTTCTGCTTACAACATACTTTTAATTTCTTTCTAATGCATTTTTTTATATCGCTTGCTCTTATAAGAGAACAATGACAACCTAGGACTTTCCACTCAATACCATTATTCTAATTTTAAAGTTTAATATATTTATTCACCTAGATGTCTGCATCTAAACTATCAGAACAGATATCGATGAACTCAGTACGGGACATGTTTTGCTTTTCGCTCTTGTGTGTATTCTTCTTCATTTTCTATATTTCATACATTCGTTCTTATCTTATACCTTTCCATCATTTACAAAGCAGCAGTACATAGGGTATTTAAGTTGAAGTACAGTAACGTTCTTGTTGCTGAATTAATCACCAAACCAGCAGAAGAAGAATTAAATTATATCCAGACAGCCATTTCAGCCATTCCAGCCATTCGTAGTTTAGGAACCTAAATGATAAATATGTAATAATAATTTTCGTACACCCCCTTACCTATAATGTTTTGTGTTGTAAGACCTTGTGTTTATACATTTGAAATTAAACTCAGATAATATAACGCTGACGTACTGCATTGGCAGGAAAGCAGTTTATGAGTATGTGTTTAGGGATTTTACGGATTTTTTTAAACA
Source organism: Mizuhopecten yessoensis (assembly GCF_002113885.1). Lineage (NCBI taxonomy): Eukaryota > Metazoa > Mollusca > Bivalvia > Pectinida > Pectinidae > Mizuhopecten > Mizuhopecten yessoensis. The sequence continues at coordinate 2,749,037 of NW_018408788.1, read as the reverse complement.
AACCAGTTATATGCGGAAATTACATCACCAATTTTGAAGCAGTAAATTATGTTATGCACTGTCGAGGATTCGTACGTAGCTAGCGGACAATGATATAAATACAGATTTCTGGCATTATACACAGAAAATGTACAGGGCGATAAATGTCACGAAGAAAGTAGTTAATCGGTAACAGCCTCTCAACATCACAAACGTTTGACACCACATTTTTTGTTGATATGTGGCCAAGCGGTTCGTTGATAGTTCATTTTGATGTGAGTAGATTTTGTTTACTATCAATTCCTGTGCTACACAGCATTAGTAGAAAGAAGACAACACGACACAACAAGATAGTAATGGGACAATGGACTAAGATGAGCAGTGTCCCCCTTGCGTCAAATAATGTCAATAAGATATATTCGCTGAAATTGTTATATTTTGCAATCATTTTTTTTTATATTTTAAACTTTGTTCTGCAACGATAGAAGCATGCATTTATGTTGGACATGTACATTGCATTGCCACAATTAAGACAAAAGTGATTAAGTCGGTCTAAATGACAAAACTAGGTCATAGCTATATCATAGGATATAATATTCTGATGAAGAATTTTAAAATTAAAGATCAATTGCAAAACCAAAACAAAATATAAAACCGTTTAAAAGAATATATAGGTAAGCCTCAATCAATTTGCTATCTATAAAGAAATATCATGATATAATTCAGAAAATGGTGTTTGTGCATCAGGTAAAACATGATACATGGTGTTTAAAATTGTATCTTCATGCATGCTTAATATGCTATATTATGTTATGGTATCTTATATGTTATGCTGCTTAGTTTTATAGCATAAGAATCATCTATTTAGTATAATTGCGGATGTATAAGCCCGTTTTCTCAATTTTTTAAACGAATGACATTTAAGTATCAAACTGTTTTTAAAAATAATTTACAACAAAGCAAAATATCGATATTTAACTGCATTAGTAAGTTTTTACTGTTGACTGTAGTCTCGTTGAACATTATGATAATACTAATTAATTTAACAGATTTCGGTAATATAATGATGCGTGAAGAAGCGTGAATTATTCAAGTTGTAGTTGTGGTAGAGGAAAAGTTTTTTTTTTTTTTTTTTTTTGAACTAGTAAGCAATACGTTTACTCGAACACAAAGTCTTTCAGGCACAGCATTCGCTAATACTATTGCTAATTTCTGGTGTAAGACTAAAACCAAAACCCGTGAAATTGTTTGAGGAACGTCATTGTGAATGTTGACGTGGGAAATTAAAAAACATAATACACGAGATTGCTAACATTGAGAACAGTATCAACCTAGTTTACTTCGATTTTAAGTTTTTGTTGTCTTGCGGGTCGCAAGTCGCTGAATCAGAAAAAATGTATATCGTTAAGTACTAAAATCGAATTTGCATATTTGGAAAAAAATGTTATGTGAAACTATACTATTGTTAATTACTATTGTACAGTAGAATAGTTATTGTATATGTTTATTGACAAATGACATGAAGGTTTTATGCAAGTATTGCAACATATTGAATGATTGTGTTACTCTTTATAGGTCTAGACGGTATAGTGCCTTTGGGCAAAACTGTCAATCTAAGGTTATGAATCGGACTTCTGTGTCATCCAAATAACCTTGTTATTGATTATGTGACAACCGTGGAGAAAATTGATGTCATATCAAATATATCACATTAGTACGCCAGACAAAGCGTACTGTAAATGTTGAACAGATTTATTATAAAATGAAGCTGACAACGTCATACAATAAGGAATATCCCAGTCGACCACTGTACAATGACATAATAAGTAATCGTAGCATGTATACATTGACATGCATCTTTAATCTACATTGAAGTCAAAATGACAAGAGACGTATACACGTACCCTGGGGCTTACGGGTTGGGTCGTTTGTCGTCCTTTACATATCTAAATCGCTATAGTTATGTGTTTCATGTATAAATAAAGTGCATTTTTTTGCATTATTAAATATATATTATTTTTACGTCATCATGGAAATTTTATAAATAACATTATTGAACAGCGTTAACTTTATCGCTTCATTTTAACAGTCGCACATTATCAATATAATGTTTTTTCATAAAAATTTCAACTGAGTTTATTTTACAGCGGTATTTCCCTGTCTTTCTGTTTATGCCTTTATCTCTCATAGGCAACTTTTTCGTGTTTACTTTACCTTGACCTTGTATCGAGCATTTAGCACGTGCAATTACTCTTCTTAAAGTTTCATTAAAATAGGTAACGATTTTGTTTTATCTTTCCTCCGCCATTTGCTTTCCTTTCTTCTGATAAATGTATATAATGATTAATATGTTTGTATTTAAATTTGTTTTAATGTACTGTACGGGAGCTTGGTCCTGGGTTAAAGTGAGAATAATAATAGAATAAAAGATTATTAAATCAGTAATTAATCATGTATATAATTGATCAATAAATCGAAATATCAGTTAATAAAGGGATTATGATTTTTTTATGTTATATGTGTGCACGCATTATACTCGGTCACTGACTAACCAGCCTTATACAGTAGTTGTCTAGGCTGACATTGAAAAACAAGTATTCTACAAGGAAACCTATATCTTTAAGTCCGGTATTTCTGATAGTATTATAGTAACTATGATTTACATTCTATTTCTATTTGCATTTGGAAGTATTTGTCTTTTGTATTTCTTTATATTCCTTTTTAAGTATTCTTCTTAAATGTGCGATTTTGAGCTGCAACAAACAGATTCAAATTACATTAAGTAAACACACAATTACAATTGGTAGACGAATTCTGTCTCTAAAAGTGTTCATTTCATAAAATACATTTCCTTTACATGTAATTTCTAAATCTATCAAATAATGCTGTTAAGTTATGTACCTTTTCCATAATGTAAATAATGTAGTGTATGTAGCTATTATTAAAGTAAAACAAAACAAAATGAGAATTATTACACCTCAATGGAATTATTCGCGCATGAAACAATTCAATAAATAAATGGGTCAAGAATATCAATGTCAATCTGACAGGCAATCAATGATATTCAAACAAAAACCTCGTAAGTTCTGTACTACACAAAAGATCGTTTAAAGTGTCGTTTGTCCGATGTTTATCTCCAGATTGTCATTACTTTGCTTTTGTGACTGTTTGGTAGATATGCATGCTCAGAAATTACATTTTGCATACTTGTATATTTACAGTCCATTTTACACCTGGAATTGGTAGATGGTATCCCGGCTATAGAGAAAGCCGCTGAGACAAGGTTGTCCTTGCCCTTCTCCAATGGGTCATGCATACATAACAAATGTGTTCTTATCAAAGACCAGCCTCAATAAATCAAGTATAACAATATAACGAAAATCTATTCTTTGATTGAAACAGTTAATTTCTAAATACCCTGAAAAAAATTGGTATGTTAATACTAATGTAAGTAGTCATAGTCACTTTAACTTTTATACTTTACTTTTGCCTTTTTCATTTTCTCGTTTGCTTGACGTCATTTCTTTTAACATATCTTTCGGCCTTTCTTGACCGTAGTAGATGTAGCCTCATCTGTATTAATGACCTAAAGAAATGTAACAACAACATCAATAGTAATACATTACATTTATCGTGTATAATGTGTTGTTCTGTAATGATTAATATTAACCTTGAGATTGTTTAAGTTTTGCGGAATATATTTGAAGACATACACATGTAGTATCAATATATGTTCTAACCATTTGTAACTCGTGGTATGATTTTCCGGAAATATATCAGGTATAAATTGTGATTGGTATACATAGGACATATCAATCTTCAGGTGACATCATATGTTTTTGTCTTACATTCGTCGTTGCACATGTCTAATAAAGTAACTCTAGGAATGTAAAAATATCTGTAACAAGACCTATCACGTTTGCTTTTTTCTTGTGAGGTCTTCATGCGCAGGCTTCAATGCTATCACCGATATAATTAATTGTAAACATTTTTTTTGCATCGTTATTGTCAGATAAAATATTACGTGATAATATGATGACATTAGCATACATGCTTTAAAAGCATGCATCGTCGTTAAATAATGGCATGATGTCAGGTGTTCCAATTGACTGCTTAGCTGGTACAACCAGCCTCTGGTTGTGGTTTAAAAACGCAAGATAATTAGAATACATTTACTACATAAGAAATGCATTTATAATCCGAGGTAAGATAGACCGATATTATGTATGTGCAAACGCAGAAGACACAAAAGAGCTCCTCCCCCCTCCCACTCTTTAACCAAAAATTGATATAATAATAAAGAAAAAACTATTGTTTACCGGGAAATGTCGCCCTTCACCGATAAAATCGATGTTCTCCCAGTGTTCATTTCGCCCTTCTCATTTAATTATCATATAAAGTATGCTTTGTACATATATATAAAGGTATTCGCTGTCATGATAAATTCGACTTAAATGCAAAGGACAAGAGGGCGAAAGTTAAACTGCGGCGAAAATATCCAGGTTTACCAAAAAAAATATTAAGTATAAAATAGATAAAAAAAAAAAGATTGAACTCTGACGAAATGCAGTGGCATTTAGAATAGCACAACTATGAATTGTTCTTGAATGTCTACAAGAAATTACTTTTTCGTATTTAGTGTAACTCAAATGACAAGTACGTCACAGCAACAATGATTCTCCGATTAGACAAAGGAGTGTACTTTTGAGGATTAAATTGATTTCAATGTTTTACCCAGAATTAAAATTGACAAGTTCAGCCTAGATAGATACACTTCATATACCTGCTCTATACATTTCTCAATAACTGACCTAGATTACTCATATGTTGCAATAAATATATATAGCTTAAACAAACGTCATGTATTACTAAATATTAGTTGCATGTACATCATATATCCATTAGCTAAAGTAAACAAGTTCTGTAAACGGCTATTTACTGAGTTATGTAGTTATGTTAGCGAATCATAATATTTTCCAACATTGATTTAATAGTATTTATGTTAACAAACAAATAAGATAAAATTGTTGAGCCTGCATAAACATGCTACTTCATTAGTTCAACTGTGTAAACAATGGATTGGAATAAAACATGTACTATCATGCTTCAACGAGGTGGCAATTTCAAACTGCGATTACATGTTGTAGATGTGTGAGCATTCCATGCATCTTTTGTAGCATAAGTATGAATTTGTTAAACGTATCTAAAATTGTTATTTTGAATATAAACAAGTTTTAATTGTATTGGAAATCATAACAGAATTCTCCAAACTAGCCGTCAAGTCGTAAAGAAAGCGAAATCAGAACAAACGAACAAAAACCAAATTTAAGCGAAATTCAATAATATCTAAATTTTGACCAATTTGTTTCTTAGTTTTTTCAAAGGGTGCATGTTTGAGGTATTTCTGCAAAACTGACCATCAATACCTACTTTAAGTTTTATAAGCATTCGGCAAGAAGGTTTAAAAAAAACACGAAAAAACACGTATAGGAACCAATAGCGTAAACTTAGCGTACACCCATTTCCAACTCCAAACTGTTTGGCCTAAAACAGAAGAAACAGTTATAAGATGAAGTGTCAACCGGTTTTTTTTCACATAATAACTACGGATTCGGATTAGTTGTTCAGGTGTAAAACAGAAACATCAACATTTTACGTGCGTCACAAAAATCATATAGCCAGCTGCCGTAAGCTGAGAGCGTTACTCCTGCCAGACTGCATCTCAAACTTGAAGTAAATTAGATAAAAACTACACCAGGGGCGTTCGAAGACGATTAAGAGGTGAATACACTAAAGGACGCTAAATACACCATCGTAAGATAGTCAGGCAACGCGATAACTGATGACGAGACCTGTCCAGTAAAGATAGTCAACTGATGATGGCAACCAGCCTCATTCACCTTTGGCCCATTGTAAGCTAGAGATCAGAGTTAATTAATTCAAGGCACTGATTTATGATGACGCGAGCTAGCATGTTTAGTACATTTCGTTGGGCTTCTACTTGCACCAATACATGTTCCTTTATAATTTTTTGCACAATGCTAAGTTTCAAATCTGGTAAGAAATTTTGGAATGTTGACTATTTATGACCCGTGGTCGTGATTGGTATTCATTAAACAGTAAAATCAGCATGTTGATAAAAAAAAATTGACCTCTTGGTCGGTTATTTTCAGGTAAATAACAATTCCAAGTAAACGGAAAAATCATTAAAATACAATGAAATAAAACATAATTATATTAAGAGAAAACCTTAAGCAAAAAAAAGACACACATATTATTCATATTTACTTCATATGACCATTGCGCCTAACTAATCAATTAGAGTTATCAGAACAATTTTTAGAAATATGAAATTAGAAAAAAATACTTTTTAGTCAATTTTAACGTTATAAATTTACAATTTTTGACTACAACATGTATTGAGTAATACCTTAACCGGTGGTATTTCTTGTAAAATGATACAGGTTATAGTTTAACTACACATTTATGGGAATTCGGGCACTGATAGTCAACCAGCCTAGTCCTATACGTGTACCTTGTGACGTAAAACAATCACTAGATATAGGGCGTTAGAAGGCAACTACTTGAACATTTAGGTGTTTTTTTTGGTTTAACGTCCTATCAACAGCTAGGTCATTTAAAATATAAAGAACCTCAATGTTAAAATCGGGGCTGCAGATCAATTGTGATTTTCAATGTCTCCTAAGCAGAAGAAAAGGGGGAAAAAACTCGATTCTGCCCCACATTAGTCGTTTTTTACGATGTGTAGTTGGATACAGAAGGCCTATTCTTTCCCGAACTTGTAGGCGAGAAATGAAGTAGGTTTGGTTTGGTTTTAATTTGTTTAGCGTCTTATTAACAGCTACGGTAAATTAAGGACGTGCCATGCCTCCATGTGTTGTGCTGGAGGCAGGGTATGTAGGTGTTGTTGCCTCCTTGTGATAGCCTTATAAATCAGATCCGCGCTATCTCACTGAAATGCCATGCAGAGGGCACCCAACACAGCATTCCGCCCGGTCATTACCCTAGAAGCTGAACGTTAAGCATGGAAAAACAACTACCATTTTAAGGAATTTGGTATGTCCTGGCCAGGGGACCTTCGTCACCTTGGCGAACGTTCAACATTAAAGCAAATAGTAAGGTATGGCCAAGCAAGGCACTTGGAAATATATAAAGATCCCAAATATTGCAATAGTGTTGCATATTTATTTTGGTGGCTTTCGTGTCCCCAAAAAGGGGCACTTAAGCAAAACCCAATTCTGAAGGGGTCCCACATTATTTGCCTCTTATGATAAATGCAGTGGGCAACATCAGTTGTATTCTTTTCTCGATCCCCAACCTGCAGGGTGACATCAGGAAAGTTGATGCAGAAGCTTAAAGTAAAGATACATACATACGATCACATCGGCCGTTTAGGACTCTTTGTTTGTTTGTTTGTTTGTTTGATTTTGTTTAACGTCCTATTAACAGCTAAGGTCATTTAAGGACGGCCTCCCCTGTGTGCAAGATGCATGCGTGTAGTGTATGTGTGTGTATTTTGGGAGGCTGCAATATGTTCGTGTTTATCTTCTTGTGATAGCCCGGAACTGATGCCGACTTTATAGTGCTACCTCACTGAAACATACTGCCGAAGACACCCAGCAGGACACCCACCCGGTCACATTATACTGACAACGGGCGAACCAGTCGTCCCACTCCTAATTTGCTGAGCGTTAAGCAGGACACCAATGTCTAACATGGCCCAAGGCATTTAGAAATACACCACATTAGGAATGGTGCCTTTTTCTATTTTTTGTTGCAAATTGACAACTATGACTACATCAGATAACGTATAGTTTATCTTTTGAATCCTCTTAAGTATGTACCTAAATAATGTGTAATGCTTTTGGTTTTCGAAGATTTCCCATTGCAATCTTCTTTTGTGAAGCGAGATTTAGTCTGGAAATATCCAATGAGAGAACTGACGCAAAACGTTGTAACGCAGTTGTATTGTTCTTTGTGACGGCAGCACGGGTTTCATTTCACATGCTACATATTGTAACGAATCTCTCTGTGAAATCCGCATGTTCGCAATACACATTTTTAAAGTCGTGTGACGCAGTGGATGGTGTACACGCCTTTCACCAAGACAAGCGGGTTTGAATTCTCATGTTTGACGTAAAAGGTATTGAATCACATGCTCGATCTCGTTGGTTTTCCCCGCGTACTCTAGTCTCCTACGACATGACGACCCTCATCGCTTTTCCATATGAGGAAGCAAAAAATATTTTTTAATTGTTAGATTGGTTCTTTTTTTCAACTCTGATTTCGTCTGTATCGCTGAGTTTGTTCATGCTGCAAATCATGCGTTACATGTTTTTGTCCAATATAAAGTCACATTTGTTTGTCTTGCATACTAAAAAATACAAATCCGTCTCATGACCAGTCTTTTGATTTTGTTCAAAATTATCTGCTGTGTATTGTTTGCCCGACTTTATCTTTGTGTTGTCTAGTCCTTTTCATCTTGAATACTCAATATTTTATCGCAATAGGAGCATATGTATAAGATCAATATCCCATAGCATATCATTTTCTGCTAACAAAGATAATTGAAGAGGTATGACCGTCATGGTAAACCGATTCATAAAAAATGACCTTTATATAGCAACTTATAAATGACTATCTCAAGCTTGTTTTCATGGTCATTTGTGAATAAAAAAAATACCTTTGTATATACATATAGTAACAAAGCATTAACGTGAAGAAGGACAGTTAACTTCAAGAGGACAGCTCACTCAATCGTGCATCAAAAACATTACACATACCTATAAACAACTAGTCCTTCAGTCAATTCCGAAAGAGTCAGATGGTTAAGGTCAACAGTAAAAGAAAACTATGTATCAAAAAAAATCTCTGTGTGTGGAAGCAAGGTTGTTATAGGCACAGCATTGTTATTGTTAAAAATATGTCATATTTTGTATTTATTTATTGTTCTGCTTTAAATAAGAAGATGAATAATGCCGGAATTGTAGCGAATCATCATCAATTTCCTGAATAAAGTTATACGTATCTCCATTGGATTTATTTTAAAGCAAAATAAAGCCATTGGTATAAACTAGTTAATTAACTAAAAGAATACTGTTTCATATTGCTTTTTTGACGGAAAATCCTCCTACTCGGAGCAGCGTTAGCAGTGTGGTTGAGGCGTCGGACCGCCACGATCGCTAACCCTCGATCGCTTTGTCGCGTGTTCGAGGTCTGCATGGGGCATTTACCAGGTCGCAGGTAGGTTGTTTTTATCTAGGTACTCCAGTTTTCCTCCACCTTAACCTGGCCCTACTGACAATGCCACAACTGGTAATATGACGTAAATAAGAAACAAAAGGAACCAAATCATCATCAGTAATTTCAAGATATGGGAATGAAGTGTATTTGATTATGCTCTTGTATATGTCTTATGAGTTTGCGTTTAATAATGTACACCTATGCATTTCAGTTAACATCTCTTAATGTGAAAAGCACACTTACATGCCCTGTCTCGTGCATACACACACACATGGAGCCACGTCATTAAATGACCTTGGCTGTTAATAGGACGTTAAACAAAATTAAACAAAACCAAATCAATGTATAGAAGTATCTGAACAAGATTACAATGTAATGGAAACCAGGGTATTTATCTGAATTAGATTAAGAGTGATATTTGCTTTATATATTTATCTTTTTTCCCTTGGGGAATCATCTGTTGTTCATTAATTAGATTATGTTCATAAACAATCGAAATCCCTCAAGTTATTTTTTTATTTTGGTCATTTCACATGAACTCCCTCAACATTTACGTCATTTTTAAATGATACAAAGAAGCGATAGTTCATTATGGTCCCATTACTATCCATAGAACTGCTTCTATACGAGATACATAAGCTTATCGCAAGAAACCAAGGTGTTAGCTTGCTACACTCTTATAATAATCTTATGCTGTTTGTGTTACGGACAGTGATACTGTATATATTATGCATACGGCATCAGCTTGTTTTTTTCAGTTTGACAAGATTTTGCGTGTTTATTATGCAATTCATGGTCATTCGTGAATAAAAAAAAAGTACCTTTGTATATATATATATATAGTAACCAAGCATTAACGTGAGGAAGGACAGTTAACTTCAAGAGGACAGCTCACTCAATCGTGTATCAAAAACATTACACATACCTATAAACAACTAGTCCATCAGTCAATTCCGAAAGAGTCAGATGGGTCAAGGTCAACAGTAAAAGAAAACTGTGTATCAAGAAAAGTATCTGTGTGTGGAAGCAAGGTTGTTATAGGCACAGCATTGTTATTGTTAAAAATATGTCATATTTTGTATTTATTTATTGTTCTGCTTTAAATAAGAAGAAGATGAATAATGCCTGAATTGTAGCGAATCATCATCAATTTCCTGAATAAAGTTATACGTATCTCCATTGGATTTATTTTAAAGCAAAATAAAGCCATTGGTATAAACTAGTTAATTAACTAAATGAATACTGTTTAATATTGCTTTTTGACGGAAAATCCTCCTACTCGGAGCAGCGTTAGCAGTGTGGTTGAGGCGTCGGACCGCCACGATCGCTAAACCTCGATCGCTTTGTCGCGTGTTCGAGGTCTGCATGGGGCATTTACCAGGTCGCAGGTAGGTTGTTTTTATCTAGGTACTCCAGTTTTCCTCCACCTAAACCTGGCCCTACTGACAATGCCACAACTGGTAATATGGCGTAATTAAGATACAAACCGAACCAAATAATCATCAGTAATTTCAAGATATGGGAATGAAGTGTATTTGATTATGCTCTTGTATATGTCTTATGAGTTTGCGTTTAATAATGTACACCTATGCATTTCAGTTAACATCTCTTAATGTGAAAAGCACACTTACATGCCCTGTCTCGTGCATACACACACACAAGCGCGCATACACTGCACACATGGAGCCACGTCATTAAATGACCTTGGCTGTTAATAGGACGTTAAACAAAATTAAACAAAACCAAATCAATGTATAGAATTATCTGAACAAGATTACAATGTAATGGAAACCAGGGTATTTATCTGAATTAGATTAAGAGTGATATTTGCTTTATATATTTATCTTTTTTCCCTTTGGGAATCATCTGTTGTTTATTAATTAGATTATGTTCATAAACAATCGAAATCCTTCAAGTGATTTTTTTTTATTTTGGTCATTCCAAAGAACTCCCTCATCATTTACGTCATTTTTAAATGATACAAAGAAGCGATAGTTCATTATGGTCCCATTACTATCCATAGAACTGCATCTATACGAGATACATAAGCTTATCGCAAGAATCCGAGGTGTTAGCTTGCTACACTCTTATAATAATCTTATGCTGTTTGTGTTACGGACAGTGATACTGTATATATTATGCATACGGCATAAGCTTGTTTTTTCGCAGTTTGACAAGATTTTGCGTGTTTATTATGCAATGTAACGAGGTCATAATTGTTTGAATAACACAAATATAATTAACCTATGGTTAAACTTTATGTTAATTAATGCCATTTTTGACATGGTGATTATCTATCAACAAATTAGGATAATGAACGCTGTCAAATATTGAAATTAACTGAAATTAGCTATGTACCTAATGACATAGCGGATCTGGAAACGGAAATAGTTTCATAATCACGTAAACCATGTCGTCTGGATTTTTTTGTTCAGGTTTCTTATCTTAACGTCCTATTAACAAGTTTACTTGAAGACATGTCTACGTATGCCGTAATTTATGCGTACTACCTCACTGAAAAAGCTAAGCTATCCAACCGATCACATAATATTTAGAGCGGATAAAACAGTTGCTATGATTACCCTAAATGATTACCAATTTTAAGGACTTTTTGTAAGTCATGCCCTAGGGACAAAAACTATTACTTATTCTTACTGGGAGAACGGGAAACAGAATATAGGTTATTGAACCTCTATCAACTATATATAATACACAGAAGAAATACGTTTATGTTTAATAAGTTATATTTGAAATGTATCATATTACACTTCACTGTCTTACCCAAACCCTTCCTAAGTATTTTGAAATCACTCCTGGTGTAATCCCATTTCTTATAAACAAAATACCAAATACAGTCTTTGAACTCCAAAGTTTTTTTTAACATGTCGTGACAACAAGACAAATATAGCAACTTTGTTTAAATAGCCAAAACGGGTAAACCCTGGATTAGATTCACTTTCAGAGTGGTTGAAATCTACCAGGTCCATCACTTTTTTGTTTGTTTGCTTGTTTGATTTTGTTTAACGTCCTATTAACAGCTAAGGTCATTTAAGGACGGCCTCCCCTGTGTGCAAGATGCATGCATGTAGTGTATGTGTGTGTATTTTGGGAGGCTGCGATATGTTCGTGTTTGTCTCCTTGTGATAGCGCGGAACTGATGCCGACTTTATAGTGCTACCTCACTGAAACATACTGCCGAAGACACCCAGCAGGACGCCCCACCCGGTCACATTATACTGACAACGGGCGAACCAGTCGTCCCACTCCTAATTTGC